>NC_134267.1:17640306-17940306 GCF_031893055.1 Leptodactylus fuscus | reverse complement strand
TAGAAGGAGGGGAGTCAAAAACGAAAAACGAAAATCAAAAAATGCCATCGGCGGGAAGGGGTTAAAAAAACAAAAAACAATAATAAAATGTATTGTTTATGTCTATACAAATAATATTTCAAAAATATTACAGATAAAATATTAGAATAGACTATTTAAATTTTTAAAATTTTTGAAATATTTAAATAAAATAATAAATGTCTACCGACATTGACCTCAAGGAAAAAATATTTAACAAAAACTATTTAAAGTATTTAGAAATAATAATATATAAAAATTCAGCTTTCAAAAATATTAAACAGATAAGTGAGCAGTTAAACTCTGAAGTTAAAGCAAATAATAGATAGAAAAGGTAAATATTTTTTTTTATAAATAATAATAAAAAAATAAAAATATAAATTCCGAAACTTAAAAAATTTGTAAATAATCAAAAGTACAAAATAATATGATGTTATAGTGTGTCAAAGTGTTGGCTATGAAAAAAAAATGAAATTTAGAATAATAAAATGAAAAAGGAAATAGGATTGGTTATAAAAAAAAAAAACATAAAAAAATTGGAAAAAAGAATAAAATTAAATAAAATTAATAAAATTATAATAATCTGTATAAAACAGCCAATAGCATTTTTTTTCTTGCATTGTACATAAAAACTAATATTTGAAAAAAAAATCTCTCTGTCTCTTTCACTCTCTCTCTCTCTCTCTCTATATATATATATTAGTTTTTCTGTTGCCACGGTATATTATTTTTTGCTATTTTTAACTAAATAGCATAATTTGCATTGCTCTCTGTTTTACAGGACTGTCATGATATGTATTAAGACAAACATATTATGTGCACTATTAGCCAGTAGGTGGAGCAGGGCACATTATTTATGGATTTGGAAGAGATGATATATCTTAATAATATGTAAACGAACTGGAGCCCATAAAAATCTTTGAATATTTTTAGACAAGGACCCTGAAATGCGGCCCTTCAGCCTCTATGCTATATAACACTTTAGTATATAACAATAGTCTGAACTGATGTCATACAGAAAGCTTTCCTGCTACAGGATAAAAATCACAATGAATAGTTGGATAAAGGATTTTTTTAAACTTTCCAACATAAATTTTTTGCATATTGTTAGCTTTTGTGGCTACATATTCTAATCTGTGTGCTGTCACTTACATAGATTCTCATAGTTAATATTGGGTTAGCAATTATACGATCTCTAATTGTTGGCAAACCATCTAATAGGGCCGAACATGCCGAGTTTAACATGCTTGACCCCTCTAGCTCCCCTCTAGCTAATTTGCAGTTCACTCCTTGTAACTAGGGAAGTCCCGTCCATAGATATGTCAAGTTTAACATGCTTGACCCTCAGCGAAAGTGGCTCTTCCCTCTCCTATGCACACTATCACTATCTCACACTCATTTTCAGTCGAATACTTAGGTATGGGCACCAAAATATACAGTTCTGCTAGGGTTAGAAGATTCCCCTTCCATCTGTCATAAAATTGGTCTTAAACTTACTTATATCGAGATAGCCTAGTACAGACGTCTTGGTTTGACTGCGACAGTCATTGTAACTTGAAAGCATATTCAACTTATGATGGTTCCTCCACACTTAGGGGACAGTATAGTCTTTGATCCATTAACAAAAAAAAGAAAACTCCCAGCTCCCTTCCTCTTCTCACCCTACTACCTACATTAGCGACCCATTAACATTTCACCTTGTCCACTCTGTTTCCCTGGCTATCATCTCTTATCCTACCAATATATTTAAGCTCTCTGTGTCTTCTGTTATTGTTCCTTCCTCTTGTAAACATGCTGTAATAACACCACTTCTTAACCCCTCCCCCCCCAAAAAAAAAAACTTTGACCCCCTCCTGTACCAACTGCTAATCTCCCCTTCACCTCCAAACTCCTGGAACACTAGGTCTGTTTTTGCTTAATCTCTCCACTACCTCTTTTCTCAGTCCTTTGCAATATGGTTTCCATACTCTACTCCATCTGCACTTAAAGTCACTAACTTTTCATACAACTTTGTCTCATTACATAGAGCATGTGATTCTGGACCAAAATGCAATGCACTTTAATTAAAAATGTTGCTGCTTTTTGCCTGCAAAAACTCTCTAAAGTTCCTACCACCAGGTGTTTCCCCTCTAGCTAATTTGCGGTTCACTCCTTGTAACTAGGGAAGTCCTGTCCATAGATTCATTAAAAGTAAGACATCTTCACAGTGACTGGAGGGGGTTCTGTTCTGTGTCTTCACGCAATCAATGGAGAGGGGAGGAGTTGACAACTATTATCTTCTTATTCTTTTGATCTCTGTATTGTGATTGACACCGTAGACCAACAACAACTCCTCAGTATGTTCCACTTGATTGGCCTCAAGGACACCGCTCTCTCTTGGTTCTCCTCCTTATCTCTCTGCCTGCACAATGTGTCATTTGCCAGCTCTCTTTCTACTTCTCTTCCCATTGTTTTCAGGGTTCCTCAAGGTTCAGTCCTAGGTCCTCTCCACTTCCAACTCTACACAGTCCCTATTGAACAAGCCACCAGAGGATTTGGATTTCTGTACTATATCTATGCCAATGAGATCCATTTACATATCTACCTCTTCCCTGCACTACTACAAAATACCAGTGATTCTCTGTCTACTGTCTCCATCATCATGTCTTATCGCCATCTGAAACTTCATCTTCCGAAAACTGAACTGTTATTGTCACCCTACTACATTCTCATCGTGACTACTGTAACTCCCCACTAGTCTGTCTTCCACAATCTGCCAACACAGTGGACCTATTGTAATGCATTGTATTTACGATTCTAAAACACCTGAATATAAGAAATTTATTACATAGCTTATTAAAGGAAAAAGTTTACTTCTGCACTTTAGCTGAGTTACTTTTTACACAGAAGTCTATGGAGAGACAAAGGGGGAGGCTGCAGGATAAGACATGCAAATAATTACAGCTGCTAAGTTCTGCCACACTGTGGTATCTTTAAAGATAAGACTGCACAGAATAAGACACTCTAGCCAACAGCAGCCTCATCCTCCCTATTCACCTCTCCATAGACTTCTGTTTGTGAGCCTGAGTACAGAGATGAATTCTATACAGATTTACAGTCTGAGTGAAGATAAGGAGGAAGAGCAGCCTGAGAAGTGGCGAAGGA
The DNA here is from genome assembly GCF_031893055.1 of Leptodactylus fuscus. Taxonomy (NCBI): domain Eukaryota; kingdom Metazoa; phylum Chordata; class Amphibia; order Anura; family Leptodactylidae; genus Leptodactylus; species Leptodactylus fuscus. Next base: position 17,937,144 of record NC_134267.1, on the reverse strand, counting down.
AACTATTTTCTTTAATAAGTTATATTACAAAGTTTCTTCTATTCACCTGCACTACTCATGTGTGATAATGATTTTATAAATGGGGGTAGTACACTTTAAATTTTGCACTCTCATTTACAAAGCTCTGCATGATGCTGCACCACCTAAATCTTCTCCTCGATCTTTGTCTAAACCCTAACTGTCTAAGTCTTAAATCCTCCATAATCAGAACATTCCACTCAAATCTCAAAAGCTGCACCAGTTCACTGGAATGTGCTACCTTGGAGAGTCAGTTTACTTTCTACAGTTTCAAGTATGCCCAAATACCGACCTTTTTAAGGATAGGTAATGTAATGTATGTACACAGTGACTGTACCAGCAGAATAGTGAGCGCAGCTCTGGAGTATAATACAGGATATAACTCAGGATCAGTACAGGATAAGTAATGTAATGTTTGTACACAGTGATTGCACCAGCAGAATAGTGAGCGCAGCTCTGGAGTGTAATATAGGATGTAACTCAGGATCAGTACAGGATAAGTAATGTAATGTATGTACACAGTGACTGCACCAGCAGAATAGTGAGCGCAGCTCTGGAGTATAATACAGGAGGTAACTCAGGATCAGTACAGGATAAGTAATCTAATGTATGTACACAGTGACTGTACCAGCAGAATAGTGAGCGCAGCTCTGGAGTATAATACAGGATAAGTAATGTAATGTATGTACACAGTGACTGCACCAGTATAATAGTGAGTGCAGCTCTGGAGTATAATACAGGATGTAACTCAGTATCAGTACAGGATAAGTAATGTATGTACACAGTGACTGTACCAGCAGAATAGTGAGCGCAGCTCTGGAGTATAATACAGGATAAGTAATGTAATGTATGTACACAGTGACTGCACCAGCAGAATAGTGAGTGCAGCTCTGGAGTATAATACAGGATGTAACTCAGGATCAGTACAGGATAAGTAATGTAATGTATGTACACAGTGACTGCACCAGCAGAATAGTGAGCGCAGCTCTGGAGTATAATACAGGATAAGTAATGTAATGTATGTACACAGTGACTGTACCAGCAGAATAGTGAGCGCAGCTCTGGAGTATAATACAGGATAAGTAATGTAATGTATGTACACAGTGACTGTACCAGCAGAATAGTGAGCACAGCTCTGGAGTATAATACAGGATAAGTAATGTAATGTATGTACACAGTGACTGTACCAGCAGAATAGTGAGCGCAGCTCTGGAGTATAATACAGGATATAACTCAGGATCAGTACAGGATAAGTAATGTAATGTTTGTACACAGTGATTGCACCAGCAGAATAGTGAGCGCAGCTCTGGAGTGTAATATAGGATGTAACTCAGGATCAGTACAGGATAAGTAATGTAATGTATGTACACAGTGACTGCACCAGCAGAATAGTGAGCGCAGCTCTGGAGTATAATACAGGAGGTAACTCGGGATCAGTACAGGATAAGTAATGTAATGTATGTACACAGTGACTGTACCAGCAGAATAGTGAGCGCAGCTCTGGAGTATAATACAGGATAAGTAATGTAATGTATGTACACAGTGACTGTACCAGCAGAATAGTGAGTGCAGCTCTGGAGTATAATACAGGATGTAACTCAGTATCAGTACAGGATAAGTAATGTATGTACACAGTGACTGTACCAGCAGAATAGTGAGTGCAGCTCTGGAGTACAATACAGGATGTAACTCAGGATCAGTACAGGATAAGTAATGTAATGTATGTACACAGTGACTGTACCAGCAGAATAGTGAGCGCAGCTCTGGAGTATAATACAGGATAAGTAATGTAATGTATGTACACAGTGACTGTACCAGCAGAATAGTGAGCGCAGCTCTGGAGTATAATACAGGATATAACTCAGGATCAGTACAGGATAAGTAATGTAATGTTTGTACACAGTGACTGTACCAGCAGAATAGTGAGCGCAGCTCTGGAGTATAATACAGGAGGTAACTCAGGATCAGTACAGGATAAGTAATGTAATGTATGTACACAGTGATTGCACCAGCAGAATAGTGAGCGCAGCTCTGGAGTGTAATATAGGATGTAACTCAGGATCAGTACAGGATAAGTAATGTAATGTATGTACACAGTGACTGTACCAGCAGAATAGTGAGCGCAGCTCTGGAGTATAATACAGGATAAGTAATGTATGTACACAGTGACTGTACCAGCAGAATAGTGAGCGCAGCTCTGGAGTATAATACAGGATAAGTAATGTAATGTATGTACACAGTGACTGCACCAGCAGAATAGTGAGCGCAGCTCTGGAGTATAATGCAGGAATAACTCAGGATCAGTACACGATATGTTCCTAACTGTATAACTTCCAAAAGATATTACCTGAGAAGTTGTTATTTTAGCAATGTTCATACTATGCCAGAGCTTACAAGTACGGCGACACTTCAGATGTTTATCAGTGATTTTTTTACAATCATTTTCATGAATGTCACATTTATTTTAGGCATCAAGAACAAGCAAGTCAGTGGGGCAGAAGTGAAGCGTCGGAGGATGGCATCTGGCCCGCAGGCTGTCCTCATTTACCTAAACAATAGAACTTGTTAATTGGTTTGGTGGTGAAATGTCTTGGGATGTATAAAGCTGCGGTACAATGTCAGGTATATCATTCTCATTAAGTACGTATTGACAGCGGCACATTAGCATAATGAATTGTGTACACACCTTCACCAAACATATGCTACTAAACAAGCAGTCACAGTGTAGCAAGGTATAGAGCTGGCCTTCATCCTACACATGTAGCAGAGCTGAGTTCATCTATAAAGTCCTATACGAAACCACAGGTAATGCGCTAAGATGTCACAACGACAATCGGCTCTGCTACATCTGACAAATTGAGTATTGTATCTGAGAAACCCGTATCTGAGCAGCTTAGAGATGAGGCAAATGACTAACTCAACAAGTTCCGCTTATCTGTATCTGATATATCCGGCACTACTACATCTGATACATCACTGTTCCATTAGACAAGTTTAGCTTTGATGGATTTCACAAGTTCAGCACTGCTACATCTAACACTGAGCCCGAAACACCTGACAAGTTCTGCATATGGCATACATAGCAATCGCGGATCAAAAATACAGTCGTGTGAAGGAGGTATAAGGCCGGGGTCACACAGGGTATTTTGGTCTGGAACGTGAGGTGGAGGCTGCCTTAGGTTCTGGTCCAAAATAAGGGTAGCTGCGACTGGATGACGGTGCACTGCGCAGTCACGCACTCCGCTCCGAATTAGGCCCAAATGAATGGACCTAGTCTGGAGGAGGGAGTGTCTTCAGGCGGATTTGTGAGGCGACTCCGCCTGAAGAATGAGCATGTCCGTTCTTTTTTCCGGGAGTCGGAACTAACCTCTCCCGGAAAAGAGAACGGACCGGCTCCCATTGATTTCTATGGGAGCCAACTTTTTGGTCAGGGTTTTGAGACTGTATCTGTCTCAAAATACCCATTGTGAGCTCAGCCTTAGGGCAAGTTTGCACGGAAGAAAATGAAGAGGATTTCAGTCTAGTCGCAACGGGATTCCTAGATGAATGGGCCTAGTCAGCAAGGAGTTTCGATCTGCAGCAAGATTGAACAGGACGCTTATTTTTTTCCGTGTCCTGCTGCAATCTCTGCCTCCCATTGAAAACAATCTGGGCGGAATCTGCTGCGGATTGGGGGATGTGATCCACCCTCAAATCCGCAGCAAATTCCACACTGAAATATAAGAGGGATCTGTGAAAGTGGGAGCCCCCGGGTGCAAAATCAAATGTCTTCTACTATGGTTGTGTGACTCTATGCTTAGCCCCTGACTACTACTACACCTGATAAACTGAGTTCTTGCACATACGACAAACCCAACTCTGCACTCGACATAGTCAGCTCCACTAGACGTAACACATTCAGCTCTGCTACATGCATCAGCATGACAAGGAGCCGCAGTAAATTAGCCTTTGCTGTCAGGCAATGTTCTTGTGTTGCTTTCTGGCAGCCACAGATGAAAGTGCTGACTGGGCTCTGATGCTGTAACCAGGCGGCCATGCTATCTGCCCTCACACCAAGAAAACCACTTAATTGAAGTAGAAGTTGTGTTTTTGTGATATCTTTTCAAGTCGTCATGTCCTATTCAGCCGCCTCTTTTGTCTCTGTCAGTGTGGGAGTCCCTGTAGCATTTGCGAGCTGTCAGGGCTTTGCACTGTACACTAACCTGCTCAGTACTAAGGAGGTAATGCATCTTTCTAGCCTGCCGTTCCTTCTCACGTTCCGTGCTCTCCAAAGATTTCTTCAGTTTTTCTTTATTTCTCATCTCGGAATATTCCTCCAATTCTTTCCTGCAAGACACAGATAAAAAATAATAATAATAGTCCTACAAATCTACAAAATATACATATATTTAATTCACACGGACGCAATGTGCATATGGATGACATCCGTATTTTTCACGGATGGCGCAGATATCCATCGACTTCACTGTATTTATTCAGTAAAAAAAAAATGGAAGAACCCGGGAAAAGAAAACCGGATTAACCAAGGACATTGCACGACCCAAAAATAAGCAGGGTGGAGTGCGGTCTGGGATTATCGCGGGCATGTCATTAAAACGCGGATGTGTGAATAAAGCCAGGATAAAATAAATACAGGACAATATGCAGCGCGGCCGGAAAAAACGCGGCATGAATGCATCGCGGTTCTTCCTGCAGCGCTTTGAACAGAAAGTTCACAGAGTTTTCCTCCGCGGACTCTCTGCTACCATTATATGTACGGGGAAGCCGCCGACATTTCCGTAGATATAATTGACATGCTGCGATTACCATAACGGTCCCGGTTTTGAAAGTCACGGCGTTTCCACGCTGCAGTTTTTACAGCAAAGGGGGCATGGGATTTGCAGTTACTGTATGACGCCACGATTTATCCCGCGGCGTTTATGGCCCATGGGGCCCCGGCCTAACAGTGTATAAAATCAGGGAGTCTGTCACCAGGGATGAGCACATACGAGCAAAAGCACTGTAAGACCGGGGCCCCACGGGATGAGGTCGCGGCGTTTTACAGTATGGGCAAAGTGGATGGGATTCTAGCAATTCCCATGCCCACTTTGTAAAAATCACCACGCGGACACACCACCGTTTCCAGAACCAGTGCGGTTTTGGAAATCGCAGCATGTCAACTATATCTACGGAAACGCCGGTGGTCTCCTCATAAGTAGAGATGAGCGAACAGTAAAATATTCAATATTCGTTTCGAATAGCCCCTCAATATTCGACTATTCGAACGAGTATCGAACCCCATTATAGTCCATGGGGAAAAAATGCTCGTTTCAGGGGATTTATTATTATGCTTACTTATATAGCGCCATCATATTCCACAGCACTTTACAGACATTGACAGTCACTGTCCCATATAGGGCTCACAATCTACAGTCCCTTTCAGTATGTCTTTGGTGTGTGGGAGGAAACCAGAGTACCCGGAGGAAATACACGCAAACACAGGGAAAACATACAAACTCCTTGCAGATGTCCTTGGCAGGATTTGAACCTAGGACTCCAGCGCTGCAAGGCTGCAGTGCTAACCACTGAGCCACCGTGCTGCCCGCTCTGCAACTCAGGAGAGTCACCAAGTCCACTATGACACCCCAGGAAATGATGCCAACACCCTGGAATGCAACTGGGACAGCAGGGGAAGCATGTCTGGGAGCATCTAACACGCCCAAGTCACTGTATTATGTCGGGATCCCTGTCAGCTTGCGATATGCGCGAGCTGACTTTTTCCCATAGGAATGCACTAACCAGCGTTGATTGGCCGAATGCCATACAGAGTACAGCATTTGGCCAATCAACGCTGGTTCTACTGGAGGCTCGCTTCACTATTTTATGGGAGATTCTATACATTACTTTTGCGGCTGGTCATAGACCCCCCCCCCAAAAAAAAAAAAAAAAAAAAAAAAATTATATATATTTAATTTTTTTTTTTGCCTGAGTCGAGTATAAACCGAGGGGGGCTTTTCCAGCACAAAAACTGTGCTGAAAAACTCGGCTTATACTCAATTATATATGGTACTTATCATCTACAAATTTAAAAAAACTATGTACATGGGAATACCCCTTTAAGGGGTTAGAGGGGTTGTTTGTCTTATGAACACAGGAATGGCTTAAAAATATATAAAAAGCCACAGTCACTCAGTCAAAGATCAGACCCCCCTACAAACAATCACTGACGTTTATCCAGAATCACCAAAGCCCTGCAGATAGATAGGTTAGTGTCACCAGACCCAGCATATCACCCAAACCCCACAGGTAGATAGGTTAGTGTCACCAGAACCAGCATATCACCCCAGCCCTGCAGATAGATAGGTTACTGTCACCAGAACCAGCATATCACCCCAGTCCTGCAGATAGATAGGTTACTGTCACCAGACCCAGCATATCACCCCAGTCCTGCAGATAGATAGGTTACTGTCACCAGAACCAGCATATCACCCCAGTCCTGCAGATAGATAGGTTACTGTCACCAGAACCAGCATATCACCCCAGTCCTGCAGATAGATAGGTTACTGTCACCAGAACCAGCATATCACCCCAGTCCTGCAGATAGATAGGTTACTGTCACCAGACCCAGCATATCACCCCAGCCCTGCAGATAGATAGGTTAGTGTCACCAGACCCAGCATATCACCCCAGTCCTGCAGATAGATAGGTTAGTGTCACCAGAACCAGCATATCACCTCAGCCCTGTAGATAGATAGGTTACTGTCACCAGAACCAGCATATCACCCCAGCCCTGCAGATAGATAGGTTAGTGTCACCAGAACCAGCATATCACCCCAGCCCTGCAGATAGATAGGTTAGTGTCACCAGACCCAGCATATCACCCCAGCCCTGCAGATAGATAGGTTACTGTCACCAGAACCAGTATATCACCCCAGCCCTGCAGATAGATAGGTTAGTGTCACCAGAACCAGCATATCACCCCAGCCCTGCAGATAGATAGGTTACTGTCACCAGAACCAGCATATCACCCCAGTCCTGCAGATAGATAGGTTACTGTCACCAGACCCAGCATATCACCCCAGTCCTGCAGATAGATAGGTTACTGACACCAGACCCAGCATATCACCCCAGCCCTGCAGATAGATAGGTTAGTGTCACCAGACCCAGCATATCACCCCAGTCCTGCAGATAGATAGGTTAGTGTCACCAGAACCAGCATATCACCTCAGCCCTGTAGATAGATAGGTTACTGTCACCAGAACCAGCATATCACCCCAGCCCTGCAGATAGATAGGTTAGTGTCACCAGACCCAGCATATCACCCCAGCCCTGCAGATAGATAGGTTAGTGTCACCAGACCCAGCATATCACCCCAGCCCTGCAGATAGATAGGTTACTGTCACCAGAACCAGTATATCACCCCAGCCCTGCAGATAGATAGGTTACTGTCACCAGAACCAGCATATCACCCCAGCCCTGCAGATAGATAGGTTAGTGTCACCAGAATCAAACAGTTCTTTCCCTTGTGAATCGTCTCTATTGCCGAGATTTTTTGTTGATATGCAAATAAGATCTTTGGAGCAATAAGGGCATGGACATTGTACCAAAGAGCTCATTTGCATACTGACGAAAACAGCAATATCTTTACAACAGAGGCAGCGATTCACAAGGGGAAACACCATTTAATTTACGGTAGGTAACCTTAACCTATCTATCTGCAGAGTTCATATGCTGAGTTCTGGTCTCCCTGTATGATAGGCCATCAATGGCTTGTAGGTGGTGTCTGATCTTTGCGAACAAGATGAAAGACCAGCCAGACTAATACTGCAGCTCATCCATTTAGGGATTTGGACAGGTTGCAGTACTATGGAGTACTATGAGGAGGAGTTGGTGCTGTAGGTTTCTGTAGGGGAGCTTTAACATTTCGCAGTGATTGATATATCTGGAGGAATCCCAGTCATATCCATTCAGCGAAATCTATGGAATAAGCATACAGCATCATACAAGGCCCATAGGCTCATAGGATCAGCGCATAGTGTACTTTTTGTTTATTGCATGCCTGTGTATGTTATACATTGGCATATACCAGCAGGGGCGTAGTTATAGGGGGTGCAGGAGTAGCAATCACTACTGGGCCCTGAGTCTGAGGGGGCCCAAAGGCCTCTCTACAACATAAGAAGATACCAGTATTATAGACAGCACAAGGGGCCCCAAGACAGATTTTGCATTGGGGTTGTATATCTGTCCAGCAGTGGCCAAAATGAGGTGAACAGGGGCCTAATAATACATGTGTGAAAGCGCGAGGCGCTTACATTGTAGCCCCCATTATATTTCATAATATGGAATCTGACCAAAAGGAATTGTGCCATATCCTACCGGAGCACTTCACCATACGGCGCCCCATCATGCACCATGTGAAGGTATATAGAGTACCAGCGATCCATTGTATGTTGCCATGTATCCGTGCTGCAATAATAAGCTAATACTATCAATGATAAGACAACGAGCCGCATTCATCTCCCTATAAAGCACAAAGAAAACCAATGAAGTTTGTCAGACAACACAGAATTTGCTATGGGGCAGGATGGGCAGAAGATCTCGGGTCAATTAACATCCCTCAGATTGTTCCTCAGAAACAGCTCGTCTAATTAACCTTTGCTAGAATCTCTGGAACCTCGCCCATTGATGCGTATAGATTTAATTAAGTGTTAATACCCGATGGCCAGGTCTTTACCATGAGTTACGGACTGCGGGCGTACAGTAGTTACTCGCCCTAAGCCAAGATGAGATTTCACTGAATTATTTGCCCTTCAGAGAGATTAGTTGTATTACACTTTCCAAAGAGTGTGTTTAATGTTGTAACCTTCTGCGGGAACCCGCAGCGTAATTTACTATCGCACAGATCTGTATCTGATGGATCCCGGATAAACAGGAACGGCCAAAGGATTTCATCTCGATTAAAGTCCCCAATATGGATGTACAAGAGAAGACTCTGCAAAATGGCACTATGTCATATACTCTAGTATATAGTATGTCATATGTGAGCGATAGATAGATAGATAATAGATAGATAGATAGATAGATAGATAGATAGATAGGAGATAAATAGATAGATAGATAGATAGATAGATAGATAGATAGATATTACATTGCTAGATAGATAGATAGATAGATAGATAGATAGATAGATTAGATAGATAGATAGATAGATAGATATTACATTGCTAGATAGATAGATAGATAGATAGATAGATAGATATTACATTGCTAGATAGATAGATAGATAGATAGATTAGATAGATGACAGATAGATATGAGATAGATAGATGATAGATAGATAGATAGATAGATAGATAAATAGATAGATGATAGATAGATAGATAGATAGATAGGAGATAGATAGATAAATAGATATTACATTGTTATAATAGATAGATAAATAGATAGATAGATGATATATAGATAAATAGATATATAGAAGATAGATGATAGATAGATAGATAGATAGATAGATAGATAGATAGATAGATAATACATTGTTAGATAGATAGATAGATAGATAGATAGATAGATAGATGATTGATTGCTAGATGATAGATAGATAGATAGATAGATAGATAGATAGATAGAAAGATAGATAGATATTACATTGTTATAATAGATAGATAGATAGATAGATAGATAGATATTACATTGTTAGATAGATAGATAGATATTACATTGTTATAATAGATAGATAGATAGATAGATAGATAGATAGATAGATAGATAGACAGATAGATGATTGATTGATAGATAGATGATGATTGATTGATAGATAGATATTACATTATTATAATAGATAGATAGATAGATAGATAGATAGATAGATAGATATGAGAGAGATAGTAGATTGTAAGAAAGAAAAAGAAAAGAAATGAAGTAGATAGAGAGTAGATTGATAGACAGATATAGAAGTCCCAGAAAACAAAAAGATTCCGAAAGCCAAACTTTTTTGCCAACGTCAAAGAAAAATGATAACAGATATCCGCCAGACCCTCTTACAGTCAGTGGGGTCCCTCAGGATCCGTTGTTGTCTGTCATTAGATGGGCCATTTTTCCATCCTCCTGGACCTGTCATGGCTTCTGTTGTGGACATTCGCGGCTGCAAGCTGTGGATTTGCTAATAATATTCCCATTCAAATTCTTTTTTTTAATGTATGAATAAAGTTTCGTGTTATCCCAGGTATTATCCTGTATATGGTCCCAGATGACGGGCGGCAGTCACACCACAACTCTGCTCCAGGGCCATGTTTGGGTCATATAATGATGATAATCCTATTGACATGCCATCAGTTTGTAAGCTGGCCCAGGACTAACACTGGCTCAGTTCACACCATGTTATTAGGCCACGTCGGACGTATGCCCCAACCTATACTCAAAGTGTGAGCGGAGTCTTACATTTTCCTGGACGTCGGTTTATCAAACATGGCGCAGTGCAGGGGGCTAGCTGGGAAGATGGTGGCGCCATCACTCTGAGCCTGTAATATCCATTGATAGACCATCGCCCTGTACACACGACTTCTACGCTCTAACGTGTCCAATACATTGATCAGTAAGCACTAGCTACAGATTTTCTGTGGGATGAGACATTTCTATTTGCCTCGCTAATTAAACCAATTAATATTGATTGGTCAGCGCTCTCCCCGCATGGCCGGCTTGTGTCCTGGACATTGACTAGTCACTGACCTGTGCACATGAACGCCTTGTCAGGTAGTCAGGTCATTAAAAGCTCTGTATACCAGACCTGGTTATAGATCTCCTTCCATTTTGTGTATACAGCTCTCATGTAAATCTATGAGTCTCCATGTTACAGACTACAAAACCTCTGTGTGGTTCGATCCCACAGTCAGGGGCTTCGTCCCTTCCATCCCCACATTTGTAGGACATATCTTGTGTAGTAAATATACTGGCCCACAAATCAACAGGTGAATTCCCTGGTGGGCCCTGAGCCAGGGGGGCCTCCATGGCACAATACACTTACTGTATTTCATACAGAAACTCATACTCATATCAACCAGTCACTACAATGGTATATTATATTTTTTAGATATTCTAGACACACTGGGTGGAAATCTAGATGCAATTGTGGCCTTAGTTAAGGTTGGCTTCACACAGAAGTATTTTATTTAATTAAATAGGGATGTCGGCCATGTTTCCTTTACTAAACACTGAGTCTGACCCCAGATTCCATAGTTGTCTATGCTGCTAGGAGTCCCTGACTGCTACTGTCCAGTATTATAGTCATGTGTTCTGTCCAAGACAGTAGTCCCGGTGTGATGAATGGCCCAGAGTTATGGGGTTTTTTTCACTGCCTTCTCAGATATATTTTCCTTTTGCCCTGTTAATTTACTCGACCTGATTAGCAAGATGCCAGAGATAGTGTCCAACTGTCGAAGCCTAATTCCTCCCTGGAGGTAACTTGGTTCATCCCTTTGTCTCAACCTGGGCACAGCATTGTCATGATTGTGCTAACTTCATTATTCTTAGCAGGGGGTGTCTGGGATCAGGGGACTGAGACTATCACCTTTTAGCAGACAAGCTGACTCCATAGGAGACTTTCAAAGAATTATGACCGTATATAGTCATACTGGTACAAGGTGAGGGGGAGAGTTGACCACCTTGCTGACCTCATCGTGGGAGGGGGCTGAGTGGAGAGATATTGTCACACTTGACAAGAACCCAGGTTCTTGTTGTTCTGCTGGACTGCTGGGATGTGTCACGAAGTGCTGTGATGTTGTGGAAGCTAATCCCTTGGACTAAGGTCTCCTTTGCCTGTGGAGATACCATGCACCCTGGACTATTCTGCTAATGGGGAGTCAAACCCTTACCACCTAAGAATTACTTAGGGACTCTAAAGGACTGTGCCCTGGATTTCATGAGGTGAACTCCGGAGACCCAACTGGGCATTATAATTCGGTTTCTAATCTTTTATTCTTTTATCTTCCTGCACTGTAACATAACTTTCTGTAACCATATAAGCTTATATCCACTAGCATATATCTCTACGTATGTTGGTTGTCTAGTATCGACCCTCTTGGGTTAATAAATCTAAAACTTGAGAAAGCTTGTCTCATATTATCCTATAAGACTCGGTCCCTCTCTCAGGGTGAGAGCGGACGGTAAAGGTAAGAAGGTGATCGCAGTTTTGCCTGTGGCAAGGCCAGGTAGGCCAGAGGCTGGGTCAAAGTGGCTTTGGCGAGGCGAGATCCTTTACACCCGGGAAGGCAGGGACTCCCAGCAACATGGGCGACTATAATGCTAGGAGAAGACCCTGCTTGGTATTCAGTCCAGGAGCAAATGGCCGAAATATGTTTCAAGGACCGAATGCGCCCATGTGAAGCCGGCCTAACACAATCAATCAATCAAAGAGGCTTTATTGGCACATCCGAATACACATTTGGCATTTCCAAAGCAAGTACGGTGGGTATGGGGGGGTTGGAGGGGAGAGTGATGGGTATAGGGAGTTGGGGTTGCCGGGGGTGGGTATGGGGATGTGGGGCAGGCATAGGGTGGATGGATGGGTGGGTGATTTGAAGTATAATAGTCCTTGGGTGGATGGGTGATTTGGGGTATAATAGTCCTTGGGTGGATGGGTGATTTGAGGTATAATAGTCCTTGGGTGGGTGAGTGATTTGGGGTATAATTGATTTGAGGTATAATAGGCCTTGGGTGGGTGGGTGATTTGGGGTGTAATAGTCCTTGGGTGGGTGATTTATGGTATAATAGTCCTTGGGTGGGTGATTTGGAGTATAATAGTCCTTGGGGTCTCATCTTCCCCTCATTTGGTGGCAGGTGGACACATATTGGGCAGCGGTCTCCACAGTGGACTCTATATTACCGATAAGGAGGCTGGAAGGGGAATGCTTGCTTGGCCACAATTTCCCTTAGCAAAGTCAGCAGTTTGCTGGCGCCTCTTTTCTGACATCCCCTTTAAATGAAATTCCTTGCTATATCACTAGATCCTATTTGCAGATTCAGAGCTTCTTATGGAAAACTGATCGTCGCCTGATTAGGAAATATAATTCTTAAATGTTGTTTCCCTGTATTGATAGAGGCTCGAAATAGATTTTCCAAAATACTCTGAGCAATCCATGCCGCCTGTCCCCGGAGTGCATTATGATTGTCCTATTAGATGACAAGGTAGAAATATATTACAGATATGGGAGAGGGGCGACTATCCTCTGGTACATAGCGTGGTGGAGTCACAGGGACGCTCCACTAGCTGTGCTGGCAGGCTGGTGCTGTGACCTCCATGACCTGCGCTTCAAGGCTATTATTAATCGCTAAGTTAACAGGTAAAGCCAAACAAATTTGTTTCCGCTGAAAGGATCTCTATCTGTGTCGGAAAATTTGTGCTGCACCAAACAAACCTCATTAGCTGTGTCCACTTTTTGACAAAGAACCAAGGGAATGGCGAGACTGATGACCTTCTCCTGTCCTTAGGTAAGGGATTTTAGAGGTCGGCGTATACTGGATGAGGAAGAGAACTTTACTAATTAAAGGAGCCGAATGTAACGGATGCAAATAATGTATATGGACCGAAAACCGCACCATGCAAATTTTGTCAATATAAGTCACAAGTCAAAACTCAGTGAGATGCAAATATTATAGTAGTTATATTCTTGTACATAGGGGGTAGTATTATAGTTGTTATATTCTTGTACATAGGAGTAGTATTATAGTAGTTATATTCTTGTACATAGGGGGTAGTATTATAGTAGTTATATTCTTGTACATAGGAACAGTATTATAGTAGTTATATTCTTGTACATAAGAGGCAGTATTATAGTAGTTATATTCTTGTACATAGGAACAGTATTATAGTAGTTATATTCTTGTACATAGGAGGTAGTATTATAGTAGTTATATTCCTGTACATAGGTGTAGTATTATAGTAGTTATATTCTTGTACATAGGAGGTAGTATTATAGTAGTTATATTCTTGTACATAGGAGCAGTATTGTAGTAGTTATATTCTTGTACATAGGAGGTAGTATTATAGTAGTTATATTCTTGTACATAGGAGCAGTATTATAGTAGTTATATTCTTGTACATAAGAGGCAGTATTATAGTAGTTATATTCTTGTACATAGGAACAGTATTATAGTAGTTATATTCTTGTACATAGGAGGTAGTATTATAGTAGTTATATTCTTGTACATAGGAGCAGTATTATAGTAGTTATATTCTTGTACATAGGAACAGTATTATAGTAGTTATATTCTTGTACATAGGAGTAGTATTATAGTAGTTATATTCTTGTACATAGGAGCAGTATTATAGTAGTTATATTCTTGTACATAGGAGCAGTATTATAGTAGTTATATTCTTGTACATAGGAGCAGTATTATAGTAGTTATATTCTTGTACATAGGAGGTAGTATTATAGTAGTTATATTCTTGTACATAGGAGGTAGTATTATAGTAGTTATATTCTTGTACATAGGAGGTAGTATTATAGTAGTTATATTCTTGTACATAGGAGCAGTATTATAGTAGTTATATTCTTGTACATAGGAGCAGTATTATAGTAGTTATATTCTTGTACATAGGAGGTAGTATTATAGTAGTTATATTCTTGTACATAGGAGCAGTATTGTAGTAGTTATATTCTTGTACATAGGAGGTAGTATTATAGTAGTTATATTCTTGTACATAGGAGCAGTATTATAGTAGTTATATTCTTGTACATAGGAGCAGTATTGTAGTAGTTATATTCTTGTACATAGGAGCAGTATTATAGTAGTTATATTCTTGTACATAGGAGGCAGTATTGTAGTAGTTATATTCTTGTACATAGGAGGTAGTATTATAGTAGTTATATTCTTGTACATAGGAGTAGTATTATAGTAGTTATATTCTTGTACATAGGAGCAGTATCATAGTAGTTATATTCTTGTACATGGGAGGTAGTATTATAGTAGTTATATTCTTGTACATAGGACCAGTATTATATTAGTTGTAATCTTGTACATAGGAGCAGTATTATAGTAGTTATATTCTTGTATATAGGAGTAGTATTATAGTAGTTATATTCTTGTACATAGGAGCAGTATTATAGTAGTTATATTCTTATACATAGGAGCAGTATTATAGTAGTTATATTCTTGTACATAGGAGCAGTATTATAGTAGTTATATTCATGTACATAGGAGGTAGTATTATAGTAGTTATATTCTTGTACATAGGAGTAGTATTATAGTAGTTATATTCTTGTACATAGGAGTAGTATTATAGTAGTTATATTCTTGTACATAGGAGCAGTATTATAGTAACTATATTCTTATACATAGGAGCAGTATTATAGTAGTTATATTCTTGTACATAGGAGTAGTATTATAGTAGTTATATTCTTGTACATAGGAGTAGTATTATAGTAGTTATATTCTTGTACATAGGAGTAGTATTATAGTAGTTATATTCTTGTACATAGGAGTAGTATTATAGTAACTATATTCTTATACATAGGAGCAGTATTATAGTAGTTATATTCTTGTACATAGGAGCAGTATTATAGTAGTTATATTCTTGTACATAGGAGTAGTATTATAGTAGTTATATTCTTGTACATAGGAGGTAGTATTATAGTAACTATATTCTTATACATAGGAGCAGTATTATAGTAGTTATATTCTTGTACATAGGAGCAGTATTATAGTAGTTATATTCTTGTACATAGGAGGTAGTATTATAGTATTTATATTATATATAGGATGTTATAGTGCAGTAGCTATATTATTACACACAGTGGACAGTCTAATACATGGGGCAGTATATCTTAAATATGGCGCGGTATTATACTGTAGTAATTATGTTTTCTTATTATTGACAACCTAAACAATAACAAGAAACGTTAACTAAAATCATTATGAGAAAAATCTATAGTCAGTCAGGCAACTATTTCCAGCCTGGCCACGCAGTGTAGTAATATAACAATATTCTGCAGATTTTTTAATATATTACGATATAATTTATCTATTAACTACACAAAACAAGGATCTATGATCTCCTGGAAAATTCAGAACGAAAGAAAAAAAAAACAGGACATTGATGGGAATGTAATGACACTTCACTATGGGACCCTCACTCATCTGACATTGGTGAAGTCATTATTTAGATTAATTGCTGGGGGATCTAGGCCACGATCTGCAGATGGGGCAGAGGTCATTGCTGTCCAACCTCTCTCAAGACGTGGTCCATATAAATCTTTCATATCCTCATGCTGCTCATCAGAATTTATTAATTGTACAACACCATCGTGTTCTCAGAGCGTGGACATGGCATCAACCCTTGTAAGACCTCATTGTTTCTCCATACATTTCCTCCAAGTGTAGCCATCACATGCAGCAGCCACAAGTGTTGAGGAGACATACTGTAAGAGAAAATCTTCAGTTTATTACAGTTTATTCCAGCTTGTGGAACAAGTCCAGATACCTCTGCTTTTAATATCAGAAAACATCAAAAATATCAAGGTGGATCTAGAGGTGTATCGACAGGACTGAAAGGGGGTGCACGCGCCCTGGGCACAGTTGGACAGGCAGTTAGAATGGGTTAAAGTATAAGGTTATCCCAAGGTCCTGCCTTCTGCTCTGTCTCCTCTTTTCTGTAAAGATTTTTGATATTTTTTGGCCTATCTTAAGAATAGATCATCAATTTATGATCAATGGGAATCCAACACTCAGCACTTCCACTGATTAGCTGTTCACAGTAGTCTACGCAGTGGACGGAGCCATAAGCGGATGGATGTCCTCTGTGTATTGGTCATATCTGGTTACTCCAGCAAATGGTTGCTGAGCTGCAATGAGTCTTCTAAACATCAGATCCAGGAGTAGGGTTGAGCCAATCTGGAGATTTCAGGATCGATTTTAAAATCTGATTTCCGATCACTTTCCAGCCGATCCCGATCGTGAGATTTGTTCGATCGCCGATCGGGATCTGTTCTTTCCCGATCCCGATCGCTCAACTCTAGTCAATGGTTCTCTATGGGAAAAAGTCACTTTTAGGCTTGAGCTGATCTTGAGATTTCAAAATCCGATTTCCGATCATTTTCCAGCCAATCTCGATCGTGAAATTTACTCGATCGGCAATCGGGATCCCGATCGCTCAACCCTATCCAGGACTGAGTACATGACCATTCTTTTTGGATCTCAGGATGCCGAAAGCAACTACCCTACACCAGGGGAACGCTCTCCAAGACCTGTGTCATGCCCGCGTGAACATCATAGTGAGAACTGGGTCACCCCATCAATCGGAGTCATCCTCTTAACGCTGTTCATTGTGATGTTTGTGACACGGCCGCCACCTCAATAACAAGCGCTGCTTCCCGACTTCCTGATCAATCCTAATTTTATGCTTAAGTGAGATTAAAATGGAGCGGCTTCTATTTGGTTTAATACAACCTGGAAGCCTTTTACGTGCTGGAAGTTTTCACACTCAAATTACTGGTCGATTAGCTGAAGGACTGAGGGTCATTTAGAGCATACGAGCGGCTAACAACCCCTGAAAACATCCAGATGATAATCCTGTAATGACCCCGCGTGTCGAGGATCTTGCAGTGCCTATAGGCTACACTGGCACTCTCATCGTTTGCCCTTCAGACTTGGTTGCAAAAAATATGAATTGATTTTCTTAACAAAAAGCAGCATTTTGACACTTATTTTTGTGCCTGTAGGGAAAAAGGAAAAATATATGTTTGTAATGTTTTAGTATTAGATATCACGCCTGCAAAGAGCAGAAGTACAAGCGCTCTTCTGGATGGAGCTCGGATAGGGGGCACAAACTTTTAGTGAAGCTGGTGCCTACTATGAAAGCTGACTAATGTCTGTTGATTTGATGTAACATGTGGCCTATCATAGTCAGCAAGTTGTGGACCGACTATGCTACCAAACCAGTTTGACTTTGGGGCACCTCTAAGGTCGTTGTTAGGGTTGAGCGATCGGGAAAGATTGGATCCTGATCGGCGATCGAGCAAATTTCACGATCGGGATCAGGATCGACTGGAAAATGATCGAAAATCGGATTTTGAAATCTCAAGATTGGCCCAACCCTACTGTATATATAATATACCATTAAGTTTGAGTGATCGGAAAAGATCGGATACCGATCGGTGATCGAGCAAATTTCACGATCGGGATCAGCTGGAAAATGATCGGAAATCGGATTTTGAAATCTCAAGATTGGCTCAACCCTAAAAGTGACTTTTCCCATAGATAAGCACTGACTAGGGTTGAGCGATTGGGTTTGGAAAAGATCGGATCCCGATCGGCGATTGAGCAAATTTCATGATCGGGATCGGCTGGAAAATGATCGGAAATCGGATTTTAAAATCGATCCTGAAATCTCAAGATCGGCTCAACCATAGTCGTTGTTTAAGCAGCCATAATTACCCATTAACCCCCTGGACTAGAATGAGGTCTTCACTGCAGGGAGACTGCTACAGATCCCCAGTGTTCATCAAAAGATGCCAATGTGCAACACCAGGGATCAGGCAGAAGAGTGGTCAGGAACAAGCAGGTCAGCTGGTCAGATGGCAAGGTTTGTAGGTCAGGTCCACAAAAGTGTTCAGGGCAGGCAACAGAGTGGTCAGGAACAAGCAGGTCGTCTAGGCTGGTGGCAAGATTTGGAGGTCAGGTCGAAAAAGGTGATCAGGTTAGGTAGCAAGGTTCAGAGGTCAGGGACATGCCAAACGTCAGGCACAGGTAACAGGCAGGACAGGTGCAATGTCAACAAGCCAAGGATCATATCACAGGTCAGGTCAGATGCAGGAACACCTTACAGCAGGTCTAGCTAGCTAGAAACAATGTTGTTCAGGTGTAAAGTAGAGGGCTAAGCAGGGCTGTGGAGTTGGTAGGCCAAAGCACCAACTCTAACACCTCTATTTTACCAGAGCCCGACTCTGATTCCTTAATAAATGGCTAAAAGCCATGATCACACAGAAGCTGTAAAACTCCTCAAATTTACGAAAAAAATAAAAAACTGAATCCCTATGAAAGTAAATATGTAACAAACTATTTATCGATTAATTGACAATTATGATTCATTTTCCTTTGAAGCTGGAGTTGGTAACGTTTTTCCCAAAACTGGTCCTGACTCTACAGCTTTGGATAGGACCAGGGATTGACTAGGGACACAATTATTGGTGCAAACTTGGCCCTTTAAGAAACAAAGAGTTGGCACACAAAACCTAAGTGCCTCTGAAGCTGAACTAGAAGGAGGTCACCAAACGGAAGCCAGAGAGAGCAGGGCACCATGAGGAGAAGGACATCGGTGGCAGCGGACCAATGCCATTATATGGCCAGACAGAAAAAAACAAAACAAGACAGCCTTAAAGGGGTCTGACTGGTGGTTGGTATGAGATTTGGGATCACTATCAATCCTGAGATCTGGGGTGCAATCCTGGTTATGATTGATTGGAACTCCCAACTGTTTCAACTCAGTACAACCTCAGATCAATATAGTCCTAGTCCGCCCAGTAATGTATATGAAGTACTGTACCTTTTTATGTCCATGATTTCATACAGAAGTTTAGGGGCTGTTCAGACTAAGTAATTTAAAGCTGATGTAGATTAAGGAGGATTCCACCTTAAAATCAGCTCCAACTTCTGGCCAAAATCGGACTCCCATTGCTTCCAATGGGAACTAATGACAGATGTTTCTTTTGTTTTCAGGACGTTGAAAATAGAAGCTGCCTGCTCAATGTTCCCGCAGATTTCGCCTTGATTCAGCAGCAGAACCCATGGCATGAGACTTCTGCTATCAATAATTCCTCTCGAGATTTCATCATGTGAACATATCCTTAGACTGCTTTCACACCGGCTATCCGTTTGGAGGGCTACAAAACCACGCATGTACATTCTAGTGTACTTCCATGTGCTATCCCTGTTTGTCTTCTCTATTTTTCAGCAATGGGTGATGTCCATGTGCTGGCCATTTTCTTTCTTGGACCCATAGACTTGCACGGCCGAGACGAGTAGAACAAAGAAGATAAATAAGACATGCCAATGGTTTTTCTCGGTCCCTGGAAAACAACGGATGTGTGACTGGCTCCACTGATTATAAGGGGTCCGTGGGCTATCCGATTTTTTCACTGATAGCACATGGACAGAAAAGTAGATTGTGTGAAAGGGTATGTGCGCAAGGCCAAGTGTCCGGTCTAAGGGGGGACTCTGATGCCTGATTCCTATACTGCTCCGTGACAGCAGAAATGGAACAACCCCCATTGAAATCAGTGAAAAACAGAATGTACACCATGGACATCTGAGTGCATTCCTCATAAAAAACCCTCGCCCTGCACACTCGGTTGTATGCATGAGGTCTTAGGTCCCGTTCACACGGGGAGCGGATGGGTGGATTTTGGCCCGAAGAGTGATGCAGGAAGCCACGTCACTCTCGGGCCAAAATGCGCCTGCCACGACTGTCGCGGCTTCCGACAGTCGCGGCTTTCCCCTCCGGAGTAGGTCAATTCATTTGAGCCTACTCCGGAGGGGAAAACCGCGACTGTCGGAAGCCGCGACAGTCGTGGCAGGCGCATTTTGGCCCGAGAATGATGTGGCTTGAAATGAATGGGCCTACTCTGGAGGGTGCTGCCACGAGGCGGACACCGGGGCTGAATCAGACGCGGAATCCGCCTCAAGAAGGAATAGACCTCTATTATGAGGGGGCGGTTTATGACGTGGATTCAGCCCCATAATACGCCCCCTCTTTGTGAACGAGCCCTTAGGGTCCATTCATACGGAGGAAAATGGTGAGGAATTTGGCTGAAAAAAAAGCCTCCCATCAATTTCAATGGGTTGTGCTAGCTTTTATTTTCCACTAGCAGAATAAAAAGCTAGGAGATCGCACACCAAATTCCTCACCATTTTCCTCTGTGCGAATGGACCCTTACATAGCGCTGTAGTTAGCACCATATAGCGGCACTCTGCAGTGTGAATGAGAGCTTACACTGTAGCCAAATGCACTCAGATCCGGCCACAACTAACCCGGACCGCCGAGGATCAGCTGAGCTCCCATAATGCAGCAGGAAAATAAATTTCGCTTTGGATATGACCGGAGAAGAAAGTACAGTATGCAAGTAAGAATCAGTCCAGTGAAGTATTTTCCGAGTTTTCTCTTAACTTTTCAGGGTCATCCTGTAGTTTTTCCTAAGTGTTACCCTCCATATAGCTTGCGGCTAAGCCATTGCTAAGCAGGGTATTTATCACCGATTAGGCTGCAGTAAAACACCTTCAGACTTCAGTAACCCATCTCATTTATATTTCATTATCTGGAAACTCCTGTGTAACATAAATTGACTCACATGTAGTTAAGGGCTGCTTGTTGTCAGCTTTTCCTCCGAGGGTAAATTAATCTTACTGTTACAGGTATCAAGCAATCACTGTCCCTCTTACCTCCGCTGTGTATGGAGATGGGGCTGGGATATCGATATCCTTTGTACTGCTCTGCACATGGAGAAATGACCTCCTCTTGTTCTTCTGGATCAGGCCCGGGCTCCATAACCATTTTAGATGCCGTGATTATTACAGTGCAGCATTGTTATATTGCCTGCCGCACTGCCGTTATTAAACTCTAGGGGGCGTATGGAAATGTGCACACTATATGCAGTCTCATGGGTGCATGGGACGATATTTATGCATATGGTGTGATCCACACCCATAGGTTAACATTGTGGGTGATTATGCAGTACTCACGGCACTTAAAGGGGACTTTTCACCACCTCCACCAACTCAATGTCTTTGCATCCTTCGATAGGTGGCGCTCCACTGATTCCAGCGCAGTTGGGACCTCTTCATTAGTGCCTGCCTGAGCAATTATTTTAGATAATGTCGGCACATTTATACTCTCTATTGTCCAAAACTGTCTGTTCAAGCCAAGGACCGCCCACTAGGGTTGAACCGATCTTGACTTTTCAGGATCGATTTTGAAATCCGATTTCCGATCATTTTTCATTCAAACCCGATCTCGATCCCAATTCCGATCCCAATGCAAGTCAATGGGATTTTTTTACTAATCAGGAGATCGGATTTTAAAAACAATCCTATTCACTATACAGCATGAAATCTAATAATTGAACACTTTAATTGTTAGAATCCACGCTGTGTAGTGATTTTTTTTAATCACTAAGTAGCCAGAGGATTTTTTTTTAATCCTCTGGCTACTTAGTCCCCCCTGGTGTCCACTTACCTGCAGAGATGGCTGCTCCGGTGCCTGGTGTTCTCGTTCTTCTTCGCCTCGCTGCCCCCTGCCTCCCAGGTTAGGAGAGTGTGGGCGGGTACTGGGAGGGGATCCGGATCCAGCCCGACCCTCACTCGTGGACTTGGTAAGTATAATTTAATCGAACGTTGCCTACCCCTGAAACAAGCATTTCCCCCCCATAGACTATAATAGGGTTCGATATTCGATTCGAGTAGTCGAATATTGCGGGGCTACTCGAAACGAATATCGAACCTCAAAAATTTTACTGTTCTCTCATCTCTAGTAATATGTATTGAATATATAAAAATGTTGAAATGAAAAAAAAAGTTGTTGTTCACATCAATGTTACGACAAATTAGTTAAATTACAAAATAATAAAAATTTTAAGTGGAAAAAAAGATTTACTCTATCTCTGAAAATGTCACTGAAAATTCTACTTTAGCATAACCAACAATTTAATGTATTTTCTGTGAGCGAAGCCGCCGGGTATTCTACTAGTAAAGAAATATAAATAAGATGGGGGGTAATTTCTTGTTATTGTACTTAAGTCATTGTACATAAATATTTCGTACAATAACATCAGTCTCCGAATGCCTCATGTGACTATAGTAGTGTTGCGCATCCCCTGTTATGACAAGTATGACCATCACCGCACCATTCACATGGGCCACTCTCTTCTTGTGATTGTTGGGATCTCAACAATCAGATACCCAGCAACCCGGTACTACTCCACTATGGTGTGGACTGGAGATAACAGTTATTACTGGTAAGGTCTCTCTAAGGTCTCCTACGTAAAAGTTGTCCAAACCTGACAATTTTAGGAGTAGGACTAGACAACTATCTTATATGTATGAGAGTGTCCTGACTCCCCCGACAGATGATGTTGGAGGATAGAAGACTAGGTATATTGAATTTCAGTATCCTTTCATTCTCAAGATATTTCACCACCAAAGGGCATATTAGCAGGTGTATTCTTGAGACTACCCCCTTGAAGTAGTGTTCCAGTAATTTAAAGTTTTCCTGTCTATTAGATAGGTGATAACTGTTTGATCGGAGAGAGGGTCCGACCTCTGGGATCACCACTGATCACAAAAACAGATTCTCCTAGCTTACAACATCTCCCAACAAACATGTCCACCTTGGTACCATTTCCACACAATGTCCATGCTCTGTTGTCTACACTCCCTTGCATGTATACTTCTTGATGCTACCAAGACTGCTGGGTCTGTCCATGACCAGATGGGTATGTGTTACCTTCCTGTTACTTGAAGGGCCAGAGAACAGGTCAGTAATTCTTCCCCAGTCTACCACTATCAGTCTGAAGGTATAAAGGTCTGTTTCACCTGCCATGCCCTGCTTTAGCAAAGGTTCCTAGTTCTATAGTGCATGCATAGGTATATGTTACTGTGCCAAAGTTTTAGACAGGAGTGGAAAAAAGCCACAAAGTAAGAATGTTTTCAGAAATTAAGGGTTAATAGTGAATGTAGAAAAGAGAACTGTAAATCCCATCAGTATTTGGTGTGACCTTTGCATTCACTTCTGCGTCCTTGTCTCCATTCTTATGGTCCATCACGGGACCGGAAGAACAGAAAACTGGTCCTTCTAATGGTGGAAAACAATGAGCCCCAAGGGACACCACTGACTATAATGGGGTGTTATTTTTGTCCTGACATTGTTGGACGAAAAATTTCAGGCTTGCAGGACTTTGTTCAGACTCTGTGCCAAACACAGCAGACGTGAATGTGGCTTAAAGGGGCTCTATCAGCAAAACCTAAAAAAGAATGATCTACTTACGCATTGTGCACGCTGGGCGGGCATTCAGGGTGTGTCTTCTTCATCCACGCCTCCTCTTCCTCCGATGTCCTCGGGTCCTGTCCTCCTCCAGCACTCGCTAACTGACATTGATAAAAAAAAAATGGCCTTGGCGCATGCGCAGTAGCCGTAGTAGAAGCCATTTTTTTTTAATCACTTTCAGTTCACGAGCGCCGGAGGAGGACGGGACCCGAGGACATCGGAGGAAGAGGAGGCGTGGATGAAGAAGACGGCGCACCGTGACTGCCCAGCATGCACAATGCGTAAGTAGATCACATTCTTTTTTAGGGTTTTATTTTAAAACGGGGGGGGGGGGGTAGTTTAATACAACTTTTACGGTGCCTTTTTAAAGGCTATTCACGCATATGTGGGGCTCTATCAGCATAATTTTGCTGATAGAGCCCCTTTGAAAAGGTTGTCCAGGCCACAAGTAGTGACTTCTCAGGCCCTTTGCTGAGGCCGCTGATTGGCCTCAATGCTCACGTACGGCTGGGACTTCCGCCACACATCAGCTCGGGACTGAGTAGAGAGGCACTGGAGCACTGTGGAAAGAATGAGAATGAAATTTTTTTTTAATTTTTCACTTCCCCTTACCTATTTAAAACTTAAACAGGTTGTCCATTTTTGCCTGGGCAACCCCTTTAAGATAAGTGGCAAGTGCCCCAATATTAGTCTAACTCATGTATAGTTTTCACATGGTCTTACGCCATACACATCACCCGTCTCTAGTCTAGTAGAAGATGGTATCATCCTCCACACTCGATTTCTACCCTAAAACCATTCCCTCCCTAATAATTCAATTCCTATCTCATTACGGGCTCCACATTCATACGGTGGCGCAGGACATACATTTTTAAACCGCACATATCAGTTTTGTTTGCCTTGTTCACTATTGGAGATTAACCAGAAATCTTTCCGAATAATAATTAGCTATAAATAATAGCGCCTCGGCGTTCTCCGAGAAATCCTCCTGGTCGTCTCTATTTACAAACTGTTTACTGCTTTTTGTGTCCTTGAGAGAGAAAATCAGGGACGCAATTCAATGCGAAAAAAAAAAAAAAAAACACGGTCAAGATACCGGAGTTCATAAATTTTCTTCGGCTTCGGATGAGTTCAAAGAATTACCATGTAAGAAAGCCTTACAGAAGGAATTTATCTGATTATTGCGGTAATAATTACCCAGCTGTTTATTGCAGATAGAGAAATAATTCATGCAGGCAATAGGCCGTGCTTGCGGTGACACTCCGCATTTAGTAAATATGCAAACTGTTCACTTCTAATTAAGCGAGCGAGAGGACGCCCTTATTAAACGTATAAACTAAAAGTGCCGTCCTGACAAGTGATGAATTGTTACATCACGCAAACTCTTGCCACAGAATTATTGGCATGAACTTGGGGTTTAACTTCATTAAGAGATCTTATGGGAGAGTTAAATGAGGATGGACAGCGTAACAAGGCCGCCCTGACAGCCAATAATATGTTTCAGTCTAATGAAACTGCACCAAAATTTCGCGCCGAGCGTAATAAATCTTCCAAGACGGTCCTGCGAAGGTGGATCTGAGGGACGGGGAGGAGGAAGGAAGGTGGAACCTCTGATAGTTACCAAGGTTTGGTGCACTAGAAGGAGAATGGTTGTTGACTGTTCTAATAGAAGACCGAAGCATTCTCAGGAAGGCGGGGGTTATGAAGCAATAATCGGTCACCTAGGTCTAGGAGGAGACAACTCCATTTGGAGTTGGTTTTGGAGACAACCACTCATCACCGGGGTCTATTTCATGGGGTTGTGCTGTTATGGACACTTATCACACATCCACAAGATAGGAGATAAGTGTGCATAATTTTTCGGTCACGCTGATTCTCCACTCACAAGGAAGCTTTAGGGGCTTTTGGTCAAAAATAAACGAGTTAAAATAGATGGCCAAAAAAATGAACATGTTAAACATTTTCGTCAGTTTTCCGGAACAAATGGATGTAAATGTGAGCCAAAGATACCGCAAATTATTACTTCTGTGCCCCAATTGTTACTTTTTACAAAATGTGGGCAAGGGTGCGAACTCCTTGGCCCCCCAAAAATACCCTTATTGTGGTCGGGTTATCTTCACATTCATGTAGTGTCCTCCTGATAACCAGCCACGATGTCCTTATTGTGGTCAGGTTATCTTCTCATACATGTAGTGTCCTCCTGATAACCAGCCATGATGTCCTTATTGTGGTCGGGTTATCTTCTCATACATGTAGTGTCCCCTCCTGATAACCAGCCATGATGTCCTTATTGTGGTCAGGTTATCTTCTCATACATGTAGTGTCCTCCTGATAACCAGCCATGATGTCCTTATTGTGGTCGGGTTATCTTCTCATACGTGTAGTGTCCTCCTGATATCCAGCCATGATGGACTTATTGTGGTCAGGTTATCTTCTCATACATGTAGTGTCCTCCTGATAACCAGCCATGATGTCCTTATTGTGGTCAGGTTATCTTCTCATACGTGTAGTGTCCTCCTGATATCCAGCCATGATGGACTTATTGTGGTCAGGTTATCTTCTCATACATGTAGTGTCCTCCTGATAACCAGATAACCAGGCCATGTGAATGACGTCTGTGAAGCAGATGGGATGCTATAAGGCTAGGTTCACACAGAGTATTTTGGTCAGGATTTTGAGGCCATATCTGCCTCAAAATCCTGACCAAAAAGACGGCTGCCATTGAAATCAATGGGAGCCGCTCAGGTCTTTTTTCCGGGAGCCGGTTTGTTCTGGCTCCCGGAAAAAGAAGCGACTTGCTCATTCTTCAGGCCGAGTCACCTCGCAATTCAGCCAGAAGACACACCATCCTCCGGACTAGGCCCATTCATTGGGCCTGATCCGGAGCGGAGTGCGCAACTGGATGCTGGTGCAGTGCACCGGCTTTCAGTTGCGGCTACTCGTATTTTGGTCCGGAACCTGAGGTGGCCTCCGTCTCAACTTACCCTTACAGCTGATCCAACGGGTCGCCAGCTGTCCGACTCCCAAGAATCTTCAATTGAAGACCTATAGTTCATCAATGAAAAAAGCTCCAGATACCCCCTTTAAGGACTTGGTCATGTATTGCTTCATCTCTCTTTTTCACTATGAGGCCGCCGCTGATCTGCTATTCCGTACACACATATTCTAATGCTACCAGTTTACCAGTCCTGATAGCGCTTGTCAAAATGGTGTATTTTGTCCCCGGAACGAGAAGTAAATAATTCAACCTATCAATATTTCAAACGAAGGCAGGAAGAAAGGATTGCGGAATTGGATTTTATAATGAAGCGTGTTGTAATTTGTAAACAAGGCCACATGCTGACACATGTCTGGGGAGAATGCAGATCGCAGGTAAACAGCTTCATAAAAATACAAATGCGTGGCGAAAAGAGATTTCCGCTACTGTACAAACAATAGACACATCTGATACCTTTAGTCATTGAAAAGTCCGTCCCGTGAATTCATCATTTAAATTTGACCTTCACCAAATCATTGACATCCTGGGAGTAGACGGCATAGACGCTACAAATACAGCGCGCCTCGGGAATATGCAAATGCTCAATATGACAAATTCTCAAAATAGAAGCCGAAAAATAGATGCAATATATTCATACAAATGTCTTTCTTGTTTTTGCTTTTCGTTTTGGCGGTTGGCTGTTGTGCTGATATTCGCATTCATATGGCACAGTGCGTTAGGTTTCACGCACGCGCCCCAGTGTGTTCTGATGTGTTATCTAGTTTCTAAGATTGATAGCCCATCCTTAGGATAAGGCCTTCAATATTAGGGTCCATTCAAACAGAGGAATTTGGCGCTGGTTCTGGTGCGGATTCGACGTCAGAATCAGGGCTGAAAAAAAAAGACTCCCATTGACTTCAATGGGTTCCGTTTTCTGCGCGGAACCCATTGAAGTCAATGGGAAAAAAAGGCTTCCATTGATTTCAATGGGTTGTGGGGCAGAAAACGGAAACCATTGTAGTCAATGGGAGTCTTTTTTTTCAGCGCTGATTCTGACGAGGATTCCATGCCAGAATCAGCGCCAAATTCCTCCGTGTGAATGGACCTTTAGATTTTCAGGGGTCCGACACCCAGGATCAAGGCAGCGCAGCAGATCCGTACAGAAGTGCTATCCCATTGAAGTCTATTGAACTGTGCTGCAGTACCTACACTCACCACTATAGTTTGTATGACGAGTGAGCAGTGTGGATCTCCCGTGCTGCCTCGGTACTAGTGATCTGCCGGGGTTCCCAGTTTCGGAACCCCTGCAGATCTAATATTGATGGGTTTATCCTAAGGATGCGCCATCAATCTTAAAAAATGGAGACATTGTCCACCTTCACAACAAATTTTCATTACTCCAATGCACCTAAAATAAATGATCCTTTTATTACCATCCATTCAGTCAAAAGATATGGTATTGGTTATACGTCAATTGGCTCTTGTTCTCCGAATGGGCGACAACATTTTGTTTTTTTCCGAGAAAATAAATTGGTACCATCCATATGGAGAACAAGAGCTGATGTATATGTAATCTACAGGGGCTTTATCTTTTAAAAGGTTTGATGGATTCTCAAAAAAAATCTAAAAAAATGGCAAATTAATTAACTAATAATTAATAAATTACCGTAAGTGGTATTACAATGCGTTACGCTATTTATCAATTTGTACTTGGTGACAAGTTTAGAGAAAAATTTCATCGTTTCATTGTATCCCATATTCATACACACATTAAGATTTCTATTCTTACCTTACAAAGGTGTTTTTGATGGAAACGCCTTCTAAATACTTCTTCCGTGCGTAGTAGTTGTGGACATATTTTCGGACATAATATCCTTGCCATCTTTTTTGAATCTTGAGATAAAAAAATTTAAATTAATTTCTGAAAAAATCAAAAATTCTTCTTTTGGTGCTTTGTAGTTGAGAATATAGCAGACGTAGGATACAAGTATATTTGTTGTATAGAAGGGGCAGGTAACCCCTGTCCTTCTGTGCTACTTTGGAAAATAATGGACATCAACTGAACCAACTGGCTGATTCAATAGAAAAACACCACAAATTATTTTCTAGAATCATTTATTGTACAATTGAACGTCAGACACTAAACACATATAGTCAAGGGAGTATCAAACACCCTCTATGAATTCTCTTATAATTACAAAAATCTGGTCCTTGGAAGATCTTAAATTTAGGAAACCTCAAATTTATAACCTCAAATGGACAACACACAAGAGATTCCACCATTTCATTATTTATTCAACAAATAATGAAACCCAAAGGCTGAGTTCACTCAAAGACAAAAAGAAGAGACATCGAGCAACTCATAGTATAGTAAGTAGATAAAACAGGTAGAGAAAGGGGATATATATATATATATCTCACCTTGGGAGGTTGTGAGGACGGTCACAACTCCTATATAAGCTTGGGGACCACTTATTCAGAGGGCCCCTTCTCTGGGTGAAAAACAGCTGCTAACGTTCCTGACACCCCTTGGGTGTGACTAGAAATGCTCAGAAGACAAATACATGGACAATGGAGTCGATGTAGTAGAAGGAACTGCGCTCTCACCCGGATTTTGATATGACTTGAATTTTATTAAACAATAATAACACAACTACGCGTTTCAGGCTTTCAAAAAATGCCCTTCATCAGGTGAAATTCGCCTTTGGGCCGAATGTGTCAAGTTATATCAAAATCCTGGTGAGAGCGCAGTTCCTTCTACTACATAGACTCCATTGTCCGTGTATTGATCTTCTGAGCAAAGGCTGAGTTCAGGCGGGGTTTTTTGGTCAGCATTTTGAAACGGATTCTGTGTCAAAATACTGACCAAAAAAACACCTGATACTGAAATCAATGGGTGTTGGTCATTTCCTTTTTGCCGCGAGCCGGAACAAACTGCTCGTGGAAAAAGGTAATGACCGACACCCATTGAATTCAGGCGGATTCCACGGCTGATTCAGCCGCGAACACCCGCCTGAAGACACTCCCTCCCGACTAGGCACCATTCACTTGGGCCTAATGCAGAGCGGAGTGCTGCAACTGGATGCCGGTGCCATTTTTTGCCTCAACGTGAAATTCGGGACCAAAAAACCCAAATAGAAAAGCCACCTGTGAAAAACAAAGTGCCCCCCATGAATCAATAACCTGTAAAACCACCGTTACAGCAATAACGTGAAGCAATGGTTTCTGTAGGACTTTATCAGTCTCTCACATCATTCTGGAAGAATTTTGCCCCACGCTACTTTACAACATTGCTCCAGTTCACTGAGGTTTGGCTTTTTCTATTTGGACTTTTATAAACTTGAACATTTATCAAGTCATTAATCTTTCTCACTGGACTTTAGATTCTTTGGAAATGGTAACAATTGCTCCTCCAAGATCACTGCTGACATCTTTTCTCCTTGGCATTTGCTCCAGACCAGCAAACTGCCAAAATTCCGCTTTCATAGAGGTTGTCAAATTTGATGATGATCAATTAATTAAGGCTATTTGATTAGGAGCACCTGTGGTACTACTTACCCTCTTATCTCTATAAAAGAAATAAGGGCGTACTTATAGGAGTTCCCAGGCTTTATTATTTTATGGCCTACCCTTAGGAAAGGTCAATAATATCTGATCATAGGGGGACCAATCCCCCCATGGATTAGCTGCAAGGGGCCCACTTCTGGCCCCGAAGCAGTTGGCTGCAGTCCCTGTATAGTGGTTGGGAGCTGGTACTGACCTTAATGGGAGCTACAATACAGTAACAGAACCCAACCACAATACAGGGACCACAACCAACTGATTCTGGCCCCGTGTTGTGTATAGTATGGTCATTGGAAGAAACAAGGCACAGCTGATTCATATGGGGGCTGGCTGTTGGACCCCCCAACGATTAGCTATTTATGGGCTATCCTAAGGATAGGCCTTAATATAATAAATTTGTTTGAACAACCATATATGCACTTTGGCACGGTTTAACTTGTCATGTGTTGATGTTCATTTGAGTTTGTATTCACCTAACTTTAAGACTAGGGTTGAGCCGATCTTGAGATTTCAGGATCGATTTTAAAATCCGATTTCCGATCATTTTCCAGCCCATCCCGATCGTGAAATTTGCTTGATCGTCGATCCCTCAACTCTAATTGTATATTATATACACAGTGGGGTTAAGCCGATCTTGAGATTTCATAATCCGATCATTTTCCAGCTGATCCGGATTGCGATCATGAAATTTGCTTGATCACTCAACCCTATTTAAGACCTTCTAAGGTCCAGTTATTTTAAACCATGTACTTTAAGAGTCACTTTTATCTTTTCTTTTTCTGCTTTTATGCATCTAAAATAAAAAATAATTTGCAAGTAATTTAATTAAAAAAAGAGTAGAGTATACAGCTTTAATGTGAAAGTTTGTGTGTTTGGATGTTTGTTCCTCAATCACGCCTAAACGCCTGAACGGATTTGCCTCAAATTTCACACATATATACCTTGGGTCCCAGATTGAAACATAGGCTACTTAATTTCACCATAGACCACCGGAGTTCGCGGGCGCTAACGGCAATTTGCACGCTAGAATTCGCTCAAGGACCTCAGATGACATCATCACAGGCCCTTGAGCAGCGCTCCCCAGGATGGCTGGCGCGACTGTGTGGGCGGAGCCATCGTCCAGCCAGCAAGCGAAATAACATGGCGGCTCTCAATGTACCGAACAAGCGGCCGTACTGTGGAGCCACGAGAAGAGGTTCAGCGGTGCTGGCTGTGTGCGCACGCCGGGGGACAGACGTGATCCGCCGTGGCTGGGGAAGGGCACGTGTGCGCACCACGAATGAGAAGCGACAGCGATTGATTACATATAAGCGGCTCAGCACCACCGCCAACCCGTGGGCAGATGTTGGTAAAGCTATATGTTTCCGTGGTAACAGACTACAAAAAACTCTGTGTGTAGTCTGATGCTTCAGTCCTATATTATTCCAATCTCACTGTCCCATACTCTTGAGAATGTACAGATTGTAGAAGCAGATTGAAGAAGAGGTTGTAGTGCGCATAGATAAAGTATACCGTATATATATTATACTTATATATATTATATTAACCTAGTGCATGTTCTACAATCCAACTCACAATCCGACTCCAGGAGTAAAACAAATACGTTTGCTTGCTCCTTAAAAATATTCAGTAGACCCAAATGACTTGATCTGTGTCAACGAGACATTTTCAGTTTATTATCTATGAAATCCCAAGGTCCCTTTCCTCGGAATAGCTATTTATTTCAATCCAATTTAGGTAATATTCTGCTTAAGAATTTTCCAACCCAAGTGCCTTGCAGACCATTTATCTACAGTGAAATTCATCTGTGCCTTAGTTTGCTCAATTTGCCAGGCAGTCTATGTCCTTCTATAATCAATTTACATCCTCCCCTGTATTTACATTGACACATAATTTACTATCATCTACACAAATTGAAACATTACTCACAATTCTCTCTTCAATGTCATTCATATAATACGTATTAAATAATAAGGCCTCCTCAATGAATCCCGGTAGGCGAAGATCAGAGAGCCATATATCTATATGATGTTTACCTCTCAATATTATTATTGTATCTTTACTATGACTCGGAGTTCTCGAAATGGACGTCTCGATTCCGCTCCGAGCATCGGGTTGAGTCTTGGTGGCCGTATATCTGCTGGTTTTTGACACTTCTAAAGAGACGTACAGATGTCACGCTTCTTGGAAACTCTTGATTAACAGTCTCAAGTCTTCGTGAAGGAAGTTTATATCAGCAAAGGCGCTCAACCCTTACAAATCAGAATCTAAGAGAGAACTATTAATTGACTTTATTCGTACATGCCAGGTATGGCGTCTGGACCACAGTAGGAACAAAAATGATTTATGCTTGGAAAAAGTGGGATGTAACTACACCGTCAGCGGATTCCATGTTGTCACTATGAAAGGTCAACCAGACCTTCAGCTATGGCAGATAGTCAATTACTGCACTTGTAGACTGCATGTCAACCACATCATAAGTGTGTCTGGTACAGACAAAGGTGGTCGTGGATGGATTGTTAATAGCTGATTATTTTACTGAATGTGATTAGATTATGTCTCTATATCCTACCCGTACAACTAGCCTTATACATTACATCAATTAGCAAAGAACTTCCTCAATCTCTCCAATAAACACCCACATTCGGCAACAAACCTCTGCTGGTGGAATAGCTACAGGAGGACCAGGCAGGTTCAAAGACCTACTTGTCAGAGGAATGTTGAGTAATTCCCATTACTCAACATTAGTTCATGGTCAAATCTGACCAAATTTGATTGGTTGTACATGGTGTGACAAGGTGACAGACACAGTACTGGAAACGGTATATCTCCCCCATAACCTATGTGTGGTCCAGAGCGGGTCTTGTGTAGGCCTCAGTCCAGGTATGGGTCCCAGCAGTGGCGTAACTAGGAACGGCAGGGCCCCGTGGTGAACTTTTGACATGCCCCCCCCCATTGACACCGACGCCGAAGACCTCGACCGACCCCATCCTACGCATTCCTGCGCATTCTATTATCCCCCATAGTGGCCCTGTTGAGGTAGTGACCTTCCTCAATAAACCTCAGTACTGTGTGAGCAACCACAGCGCCTAGTTGCATGGTCTGAGATCGAAACTGAATTCTGTGTCAGTGTCTAGCTTAGTCAGTGCGCACATGCATGATTAATTTGGAGCAGGTGACTGAACACTAGAAGTGACCCGTGGTTTGGTGGAGGTCACTACCTCAACAGCCCCTGCACATAGTATTATCCC
This sequence comes from Leptodactylus fuscus, assembly GCF_031893055.1. Classification (NCBI taxonomy): domain Eukaryota; kingdom Metazoa; phylum Chordata; class Amphibia; order Anura; family Leptodactylidae; genus Leptodactylus; species Leptodactylus fuscus. The sequence continues at coordinate 17,903,327 of NC_134267.1, read as the reverse complement.
CCATAGTGGCCCCTGCACACAGTATTATGCCCCAATAATGTCCCCTGCACACAGTATTGTACCCCAATAGTGGCCCCTGCACACAGTATTGTACCCCAATAGTGGCCCCTGCACACAGTATTATACCCCATAGTGGACAACCATAAACAATTGTTATACTCTAGGGTCTTTTAAGAACCCAGAGTATAATAATCGGAGACCCGAGGGAATAAAAACATAAAAAAACACTGGTACTTACCTGCCCCCCGGCTCCTACGCTGTCTTCTCTGCTGCCGTCCTTCTGCTATGACGTCGGACGTCACATGACCCAAGACGCAGGCCGGGTTCATGTGACGTCAGAGATGTCAGGAAAGAGGCCTGGCAGGATCGTGGAGAGGTAAGTAACATGGTTTTTATGTTTCTTACCTCTCCCAGTCCGCCAATCATTATACTCGGGGGTCCGAAAAGACCCCCGAGTATAATGATAGCAGCGATAGCGGCTGTCACCGGGCCCCTAATGTCCCGGGCCCTGTGGCAGCTGCCTCCACTGCTATGACGGTAATTACGCCACTGGGTCCTAGGCTCATTACTGGGCCATAAAAGGCAGCAGAGCCTGCACTTCAGGGCAAATCCTCGTAGCGAGAGGAGGCGCCTGGGTCTGTTCTGAAATACTAAGAGTCTGGTGAGACTGTACTGTGCTACTTTGTTTGTTCATGTGGTTGGTAGTAAGCCACACGTATCGTTAGTTTTTGTTTCTGTTTAGTTAGTGCTCGGACGAGCAGGGTTTTGTTAGTTAAGGCTGTATTTTATTTTACTTATTTTATGCCTGAGGTGAAGGTTTATTTATTTTGTTGTTTTTCCAAATAAATCTGTTTGCGCCAGACATTGTGTCCCTGTCTCTGACTGGTCGGGTCCGCACCATTGCTGTTATAGAACTACCTTCCCCACAATGGTCAGATTTATGATTCAGCATTTCTTGATGTTCGTTGAGTTTCAAGCCAGAAAATAGGCAAATGAAGACATCAACCATTCAATGAAGACAGCAGACATGTCTAAGATGGGGCCTTGGACATATGTAATGTGAAAGGGTAGAAAAACCTTTATTGATCTGGTACTAGAAACCGCATGGATATTTTTTAGGCTTATAATGGTTTCAGACGAGTTCTCCTACAAATACTCTTATAAGATCATTTAAACCTTAACTAAAACCTACAAAATACCCTAAAGAGGACCTTTTACTACCTTTATCAACTCCAGTTCATAGCATCTGTTAATAGGCGCAGTTGGAAATTTTTCTCTAGCCCCCACCGTACCCAAGCAATTCATGTTCTTAGTATTGGGGTCTGATGCTGTCTAGGCTTTAGAAATACTTCTTTACCCTTTAGATCCTTAAAGAAGATCTTTTGCCGGATCCAACTAGACCTTCTCTTCTCATAATTTAATAGCCGCTGCTCCTCAGATTCTGGCACAGGTGGAATGAAGACGACCTAGCACCTGAATGAGTGCTGTGTGCCCTTCCAACTGCTGAATGTGGGGGTGCCAAGAGTTAGACCCCCATCAATCTGACATTGATGATCCATCCTCAGAAGTCCTATTAGCTAAAAGTAGGTCAATGGATGAAAAACAGTTAAACTATTTATTGTCTGGTGAATGATTGTATTGCCCATTATAGCTGACCTAACCGGCCATACAATGATACTGCACATTACACATGATGATTTACTCGCAACATTATTTTAGAAAAAGATAATTTGTGTAACGGCCAACTGCACCACGAACTCAGAGACTAGCAAATATCGGACGGAAATTTTAAATGGCTGACTTCTTTCCAGATGATGACGGTCTGTCATTGGTTGGCTAAATTTACTTTTCTTGTCATGTGATCACTTGGGTTGAGATCCTTCTGGTGAACTAATTACATTCCACCTCTTTGTCTGCAAAGTCTCCACCCTCCTACTTGCCACACTGTTGTAATAGAACACCCATTGTCTAGGAGTGATCTCACAGTGTACACAGTAATCTTTTGTCTTTGTGTTATCACTGGTCTATGATTTGATGGTGAGGATTATCCCTGTACTGTGACATCACTGTGTGTATTATCCCTGTACTGTGACATCACTGTGTGTATTATCCCTGTTCTATGACATCACTGTGTGTATTATCCCTGTTCTATGACATCACTGTGTGTATTATCCTGTACTGTGACATCACTGTGTATTATCTCTGTACTGTGACATCACTGTGTGTATTATCCTTGTACTGTGACATCACTGTGTGTATTATCCCTGTACAATGACATCACTGTGTGTATTATCCCTGTACTGTGACATCACTGTGTGTATTATCCCTGTACTGTGACATCACTGTGTGTATTATCCCTGTACAATGACATCACTGTGTGTATTATCTCTGTACTGTGACATCACTGTGTGTATTATCCCTGTACTGTGGCATCACTGTGTGTATTATCCCTGTACTGTGACATCACTGTGTGTATTATCCTGTACTGTGACATCACCGTGTGTATTATCCCTGTACAATGACATCACTGTGTGTATTATCTCTGTACTGTGACATCACTGTGTGTATTATCCCTGTACAGTGACATCACTGTGTGTATTATCTCTGTACTGTGACATCACTGTGTGTATTATCTCTGTACTGTGACATCACTGTGTGTATTATCCTGTACTGTGACATCACTGTGTGTATTATCCTGTACTGTGACATCACTGTGTGTATTATCTCTGTACTGTGACATCACTGTGTGTATTATCTCTGTACTGTGACATCACTGTGTGTATTATCCCTGTACAATGACATCACTGTGTGTATTATCTCTGTACTGTGACATCACTGTGTGTATTATCTCTGTACTGTGACATCACTGTGTGTATTATCTCTGTACTGTGACATCACTGTGTGTATTATCTCTGTACTGTGACATCACTGTGTGTATTATCCCTGTACAATGACATCACTGTGTGTATTATCTCTGTACTGTGACATCACTGTGTGTATTATCCTGTACTGTGACATCACTGTGTGTATTATCTCTGTACTGTGACATCACTGTGTGTATTATCTCTGTACTGTGACATCACTGTGTGTATTATCTCTGTACTGTGACATCACTGTGTGTATTATCCCTGTACAGTGACATCACTGTGTGTATTATCTCTGTACTGTGACATCACCGTGTGTATTATCCTTGTACTGTGACATCACCGTGTGTATTATCCCTGTACTGTGACATCACTGTGTGTATTATCTCTGTACTGTGACATCACTGTGTGTATTATCCCTGTACAATGACATCACTGTGTGTATTATCTCTGTACTGTGACATCACCGTGTGTATTATCCTTGTACTGTGACATCACTGTGTGTATTATCCCTGTACTGTGACATCACTGTGTGTATTATCTCTGTACTGTGACATCACTGTGTGTATTATCTCTGTACTGTGACATCACTGTGTGTATTATCCCTGTACTGTGACATCACTGTGTGTATTATCCCTGTACTGTGACATCACTGTGTGTATTATCCTTGTACTGTGACATCACTGTGTGTATTATCCTGTACTGTGACATCACTGTGTGTATTATCTCTGTACTGTGACATCACTGTGTGTATTATCTCTGTACTGTGACATCACTGTGTGTATTATCCTGTACTGTGACATCACTGTGTGTATTATCCCTGTACTGTGACATCACTGTGTGTATTCTCTGTACTGTGACATCACTGTGTGTATTATCCCTGTACTGTGACATCACTGTGTGTATTATCTCTGTACTGTGACATCACTGTGTGTATTATCCTGTACTGTGACATCACTGTGTGTAATATCCTGTACTGTGACATCACTGTGTGCATTATCCCTGTTATATGACATCACTCTGTACGTTATCTGTACTGTATAATTACTATGTGCATTATTTCTGTGTTTAAAGTAATTGTACATTTTTAAAACTCATAACTTGCTTACACTAGCATTGTGTGCTCCATTGTATCCGCCAGGGGTCCTGAACAACAGAGAGCCGGACTGCTGTTTCTGTGGTTATACAAGGACACCAGTGGGTCCCATTGACTACATTGGTGTCCGCCATTTCAAAACTGAAATCGGTGGAGAAAAAAGAAATTGTCATACAGATATGAACCCAGCCTTAAGGAGATCATGGTAGCATGGAACCCCAAAGGTCTCCAAGGTTACTTTTTATGACCTGGTCCCTATTTCTCCACTCTTATCTCTTTCTACCATTCTTCCCATGCTCTGCATTCGGCCAACAAGCTAAGATTCATATCCAACATAATCTGAGCCACACATTTCTGTCTTCAAGACTTCTCTTGTGCTGCACATGTTCTCTGGAATGTGCTATCATGGAGGACAATCAGATGAATGACCAATATCTTGTTTTAAGTGTGTCCTAAAACACAGGGATGTCTAGGATATTCTATAAAGTGACTCTAGTCCTATTACCATCATTATTCCTCAGAAGGCTGGGGCATTATACAAAGCTAGCATTATTGCTTCTTGTATCACCCCTATTTCCTTATCATTTGTAAGGGCCCTCAATCCTCTCGTTGGAATTGTTTAATAGTCTGTTCTTTTGCGAAGTCTGATTTTGTATGTACATGAACCCTCTGAATTATTTTTTTGCAAAGAAATAGCCATCGTGGCTAGGTTGCAGACCAGGTGCAAGACCATAGAAAGTTCCCGCATTCATAGTCATGTCCATTGGAAAACGATCAAGACAAAAGATGTCACTACTAAAATGGTTGGATTTAGGATAAGATTTTTCTAAATTTACATTGTGCTTACATACTCCACAGCACTCTTCATTACATCTCGTAATCTAAAGTCCACATTAACCTATCAGGCCGGGGCCCCACGGGCCGGAAATGCTGCAATTTGGCCGCAGCGGGAAAAATCGCAGTGGTTTACAGAATTTGCAAAGTAAATGGGATTCATGTGAATCCCGTGCTCACTTTGCGGTAAAAATCAGAGCGCAGACATGCTGCTATATCCAAAACCGATGCGGTTTTGGAAATCACAGCATGTCAATTATATCTACGGAAACGTCGGTGGCTTTCCCATAGATATAATGGTAATTGAAAATCTGAGGAGGAAAACTCTGTGAACTTTCTGTTCAAAGTGCTGCGGAAAAAAATGCGATGCGTTCATGCCGCAGTTGTTCCTGCAGCGCTTTAGTGTGGTGTTTCTGGTCTATGGGGCATTAGCCTCAGTATGTTTTTGGAGTGTTGGAAAACCCCAGAGAACCTGGCAGAAACCCACCCACAGAAGCATCGGGAGAACATACAAACCTCAAGTAGATGTTGACCTTTGTCAGGTTCATACCCAACGGAACCCATTGAAGTCAATTGGAGGCTTTTTTCTCCGCGGATTCCACATCAGACTCCACACCAAAATATTCTGTGTGAATGCCCCCTTAATCTATATTCACATAACAGTGAATATTGGCCATGTGACTTTTTTAAGGGAAGTAAATCTAGTGTCTGTTAATAGGGAATATTCACATGATCGTTTTTTGACGGCCATCTTGTCCCTGGGGGACTCCTGTTTTTATGAATCCCCGTACATTTCAGTGTATGGAAGGATCCATGAAAACGGCCATAAACAGGACATGACCTCTATTTTGACGGTCCGTGACAATCTCAGCCCTTACTCACTGACAGTGAAATTATTGATGTGTCTTCTTCTGGCTTCAAACTTCTAGGCCTCAGGCTTAGGGCAAAGCTGACTGCGCTTGCCCGCGGTGACAAGAAAAATGGCCGCTTACACAGTATTGTAAGCAGCTATTTTCTTGTGGCTGGTGGGAATGCGCAGTCGGCTTTGTCCTAGGTCCGAGGCCTAGAAGTTTGAAGCCAACCCCCAGAAGAAGACGCAAAGAAGACCCCGTTCCTGAAGAAGTTGGAGGCGACGCTGGAGAGTTCTCTTGCAGCATTGGGGGCACCCCCAGTGCTGTTTGAGCACTGCAGTCCGCCCCCAGTGCTGCAAGAGAACTCATTTGCATTCCGGCGGCAAACTGGATTTTAACCGAACGGCGGGGTGGAGAAGACAACTAAAGGTAGGAGAGGAATAGCCTTTCTTAAGGCTATTCTGATTTAAAAAAAAAAAAAAGATTTTAATGGTCCGTTGTCATCCGTCATAGGACATCTGCAATCACCCCAATGCGGTAGCTTTCTTCCACATTTGCTTACTTTAGTAATGGAAGAAACTTCTGTCATATTTGTTACATTGGGGTGTATCAGATGGACACCTTATGGAAGGGGCTCTGCCTGCCATCTGTCATTTATTGTCCATTGCTCTGATCCTGTGACGGATGAGAGCAACGGACATTCAATAATGGTGTAAACACATTGTTTTTTGGTGTGTTTTACAGTACCAGCAAAGGGAACAAGTTTTTATTTAATTTCATCTACACATTGCAAGAAAAAAAAAAGCGCTGTGAAAAAGCATCTTTTTCAAAAACGTGTATTTTTGGAAAAAAAACAAAAAACAGCCAGTTCTTTTTGTAGTGGAATCCATGAGCGTTTCCCTATAGATAATAGGGAACAAAAATAACGCAGAAAAACACCAACTGCTGAAAAAAACGCTTTTTTTTTTAGCTCAATTTCACAACGTGAGTTGATTTGAATAGTGTTCGAGACACACTTTCGAATACCTCGCCCCATAGGAATGAATGGAAGCGGCCAGCGCTTAACCTCTTGGTGTTCGGCCGCTTCCATTCATTCCTATGGGGCGAGGTATTCGAAACTATAGTTTCGAACACTATTCGCTCATCTCTAGTCTTAACCTAAGGGCTAGTTCACACGTAGGCAAAGGGGCGGATTTTGACAGCGGATTTCGCTTCAAAATCCGCCCCTTTACAATGGTGGTCTATGTAGACCACCAGGCTTTTTTCTTCCGCTAGCGGCGGGCATGCTCAGCTGCGCGGCTTCCGCCCCCGGCAGCTCCCTCCTATGTCGGCTCATTCATTTGAGCCGACAGCGGAGGGGAAAGCCGCGACCGCGACGGTCGCGGCAGGCGGGTTTTGACAAGAGAGAGACGCGGCTCACCACGTCTCTCTCGATGTCAAAACCCGCGTGGGCAGTTCACGTGTGAACTGACCCTTAAAAAGTATTTTTTTTCCAGTCTATATTTTTATTTCGGATTTGTATTTTTGTCATTTCTTTCACCCCAGATACAAAATCATCGTACAATAAACGCTTATGTAATGGTCGGGAAAATAAGTACGCCACGTTTTGTTTTTTTTTCGAGAGGGGTTAGACACAGAACATATAATGTAATTAGGCGTCGGGAATTAATCTTTTGCTTACAATTTGACAGCCCGGTGTTCTTGGGTTAAAAACAAATCCTATATTTGGATGACCTTCAGAGCAATTAGAAAGTTTCGACAATGATTGGAACAAAACAATTATTGTCGTTGATCAGCTCGGAGCGGATAATTTTAAGCAAAGTGACTTCTGCTCAGCCGCAGATTACTGCTTGTTAACAGGCCGGTATTAAATGACCTCTTCTAGTAGTCAAATCAATGATGCATAGTCCTCATTAAGTAACATCGAAACGCAAGTCATCTTATAAATAATGTTTATTTTAAGCTCTTAAACAAATGATAAAACCTAATATACGAAAGCCATCTGCTTCCACAAAGGCAAATTTTTTTATTCTTTTTTTTTTACTAATAGGTTTTACTTTTTGCTGCAGAAAGTTGATAAACTATAATCACTAAAGATAAGACGTTGATTCATATTATAGCCGAATGAAAGCTACCATAATATAGCTCTGATTTAGAGTTCTATAGGGCTATAGTTATAAAAATGTAAATTTGGCCCAATGTTAAGTACAGTCTGGGGAGCTGACAGCAGCAGGAGAGGGGATTTTTTTTTTTTTCCTCTCCCTTTTAATTTTAATAATGTTCCCAGAATAATCCTCCGAAGATATTTTTTATTGTTTAACAGAGTGGATTTCCTATCGCCGTGTTACTGCTATAATCGCTTTATTAAGTTTTGTTGAAATGACGTAAAAATGTAGAAAAAAAGGGGAATGTTATTTATTAATGCTTTATATATATATATATATATATATATATAAAATTTATTTTATTATTTTATATTATTATATTATATATTGCCGTATATACTCGAGTATAAGCCGAATTTTTCAACACAGTTTTTGTGCTGAAAAAGGCCCCCTCGGCTTATACTCGAGTCAGCTAAAAATAAATATAAATATATATATATATATTTTTTTTATTTTTTTTTTGGGGGGGGGGGTCTATGATCAGCCGCAATATCAATGTATAGAATCTCCCATAAAATAGTGAAAAAAAAGAAGCTTTAAAAAAAGTAAAAAAATTAAAAGTTCTAAATCACTCCGTTCCCTAGAATAGATACAAAAGTAGAAAATGACTGTGACACACATACACATTAGGTAGCCCTGTGTCTGAGTGTGCCTGGTCTACTGAATATAGGGGATCTGCAGTGCTCCTGTTCCGTCAGGAAGGGGTTAATAGGAGCACTGCAGATCCCCTATATTCAGCCAGACTGAATTCCACGTGGGGGGGGGGGAAACCCCAGTCCTCAAGCTCAGGGAAGGGGCAGACAGACAACCAAAACACCCCCTCCCCTTCCCCAGCAACTACTGCACCCAAAAACTCCCACCATTTTAATTTTTGAAATTTTCCAGTAGCTGCTGCATTTCCCCCCCTCGGCTTATACTCAAGTCAATAAGTTTTCCCAGTTTTTTGTGGTAAAATTAGGGGCCTCAGCTTATATTCCGGTCGGCTTATACTCGAGTATATACGGTATATTATTATTTATTATTATTTTTATTTATATTATTATTTTTATTATTAATATTTATATATTTATTTTTACACACACATAGATAGATAGACACACATGTAGTATTTGTATTAAAATATAAAGAAATTAATAAAATATATGTAGTTAAATCATTAAATAATATAAACAAAATAATATGTAATTAAATTATTTAAAAAACTAAACATAAAGAATAATTAAGAATATATAATATTTAAAAATAATCTGATAATAAAACAAATATATAAAATAGATGCATAAAAATATACATGAATGAAATGAATAATGAAACAAATATTTGAATAAATGAACAATAAAATGAATTAATAATTATAGAACAATTAAAATGTATAATATGACTAATAATAAAATACGCTATGATTAAGGAACATACAGTTCCGAAACGTATTAGTGTTTTTTAAAATTTCTTCTGTGTTTTTTAACTCTTTTTTTGTATTTTTTCTCACATTTTGTATTTTTTATAACCCTATTTATGGATTAAAAGTTATATTTTAAGTATTTAGAGAGATGCCGATCTTTCTCCTTTTTGCATACCACTATTTCAAGCTTCTCAAGTCCAGAAGTCGATCATGCACCCTGAAGATCTTTTTCTACAAAGGGTGAGCTACAGAAGTTTCAATTTATTATTTTTGGCATTTCATAATAAAATACCTGTCAAAAATGTGCAATAAAATACAACAGTCAATATATATATATATATATATATATATATATATATATATATATATCTGAATCTAAATTTAGAATCTAAAATTTTAAGAGTAGCTATTTTTCTTCCGCTTACATTTTTAGAACAATGAGACGGAACAGTAACAAACCATTAAATATGAACATCAGGGTAAAATTTTTCCCGAAAATGCATTATTTTTTTTTTTTTAGAATGGAAAACGGAGGCAAACTTAAGTCTGACATGTACAATTCCCGCTTTGTTCAAAAGTATTATGTGAGTTTATTCACAGCAAAAAAAAAAAAAAATTAGTAAAAAAATAAATAAAAAATACATTATTTGTATTTATATATATATATATTCACAAATAATGTATTTTTTATTTATTTTTTTACTAATTTTTTTTTTTTTTTGCTGTGAATAAACTCACATAATACTTTTGAACAAAGCGGGAATTGTACATGTCAGACTTAAGTTTGCCTCCGTTTTCCATTCTAAAAAAAAAAAAATAATGCATTTTCGGGAAAAATTTTACCCTGATGTTCATATTTAATGGTTTGTTACTGTTCCGTCTCATTGTTCTAAAAATGTAAGCGGAAGAAAAATAGCTACTCTTAAAATTTTAGATTCTCTTATTTTATAACGGGTGAAGTTTTTATTGCGCTTTTGATGCATATTTTATGTCCAGGAAATTCTTAAATACTTTAGTTTACTGGTAGAATATCAGACTTGTACATTTTGAGGAAATATTAAGGAAAAAAGATTAAGTTTAATCACCATTAATAAAAGCTCAAACATAATATTACACATTTGGAATTTTTGATTTTGTTTTTGAATAACTCAAATAGGAAGAAAAAAAAAGCATAAAAAATAAATCAAATCTAAATCTATAACCAAAGTGAGACACTGCCAGAGTAGCAGCATAGCAACAGGACCCGGCAGCGGAGGGAGCCCAACTATAACGCTAAAGGAGTCTCTAAGGTGAGTTTAAGATAAGATAAGATAAGATATTCCTTTAATAGTCCCACAAAGGGGAAAGAGATGGATTGGAGACAGTATAAAGTGAGACACTGAAAGTCCAAAGAGGGGAAGAAAATACAAAGACTATTGTAGTTATAATGTTCCTTTCTTGAACAGTGATCATAGTGGTATTTGCCAAGTGGTGGATCCTTTCCAAGTTTTGTTATGGGGCCCCAAATTCTGTCTGTGGTAAAGTAAGCCAAGTGTTGGGCACACAGTTTAAAAAAACCTCTGCATCAAACATGCCCTATAACCAAAAATTTAACTGTTCCCAGAATATTTTATAGGCCTTGTGATCGTAGAGTCCAAACCCCAAGTGAATTGGTGCAATTGCATCTGCTAAATGCCCCAAACCCCACAAACCAATCAGGAGAGAGAAGTCTGTCCCACTTTGGCTCACGGTTTCCACCTTGTAGTTCAACGCCAGTATTATGTATGATGGTATGATCCATAGAGGATGATAAGTGTTATAATAGTCCATCATTATAAATATGGTGCCATATGGTGGCCAATGGAGAACCTACAACCGTGAAGTACAAGATCTACTCCAGATGACCTACTGAAAATGCGTTGTGTATAAGGCCTACATTTCTGGATTACATACTCTCTTTGGCCTTCTTCAGTAGTCACAAAAGCTGGGTGACAATCATTAATGGTTGCCATTACAGTGTCCATATGGTTGGTCTTCCAGGTTCCCATTACTGTGAAAGGGTTGGCAACAAATAATTATATACGGCCTATCTTTAGAATAAGCCATAAATATCTGATTAGTGGGGTCCACATGGACCAGCCTTTAAGGCTCCTTTACTACACAGTTCCCAATGGGATCTGAGTTGCAATACCGGTACCCGGCCACTATACAGGAATTGGATCCATGTAGGGGTCGCGTGTCTGCTCCCCACCACATATTTATGGCATATTCCAATAAACAGGTAAAAACCTGCGTGTTCTAAATGGGGGCCCAGTTTAATATATTAATAATGGAGTCTCTTCTTATCGATGGAGACCAATTCTACAATTTTTGACCAACTAAAGTAAAAAAAAAAAAAAAATCCTAATACTAAATCTATAAATAGATAGTTGATACACTGAAATGGCAGTCATTGACACCATGGATGGACATAAGAAACAAATGCAGAGCAAATGACGAGGCAACTCATGGCAGGGAAGGTCAAAACCACTACAACTAGTTTTATTGCACTCCCAATAAGATAAAAAGATAGAGGTCTAGAGAAATATCCGGTGCTGCATCACTGCCATGGAGCTCTGTAGGAGAGAAATGTGGGCAACAAAAGATAAATGGGTAGTGGGATTTTTCTTGCGCCGTCTACAATAAATCTTTGTAACAAAAAAAAAAAAAAATCCACAACACATGCTTCATAAAATGGAAACATGTTTGTTCCAAAAAAGAAGCCGAGGAGCTCGCCACCGGTAAGCTATTATTGTAGTGCTAATAATGTATCTGAAGAGGTCAGGGTCGTATCAAGGTGTCCAAACTTCAGAGACAGGAACTTGGAAAGAAAGGCTTGGTATTGTTATTTTATAGAATACCTACACGCAAAAAAAAATAAAAAAAATTTAAAAAAATTCTAAAAAGTTAATATTTCACTTTTTTGTTTTTTTTTAATATTTGTATTTAAATTTTTTTTAAAAATATACAGTGCTGAAAAATAATATTCACTTAAGCCCTAATAATGAGGTAATATTTAAAAAAAGATATAAAAAATGCAAAAATTACTAAATATGATTTAAAAAAAAAAACTTTAGTGAAATTTCTTTAATCTACCTTTTATGAATCCATAAAGTCTGATAACCTGGCACTTGGTTTTGAAATATAGATTGCAAAACGTTAGGAACATTTTTCGACATTGGGTGTTGGCGTAAGCCTTAGTCCCCACAGGAGGCAGCAGTGAGATGCGGTCTGAAAAATTAGGAATATTTAATATTTTGGTCAGGGGTGTACAGTAACTGTAGGGACCTACAGCAAAACTGACTCTTTGACTTTTGTTTGTAGTTCATCCTCTTGTCATGGCTCTTGTTCCTTCTGGTACTGATCCTGATTTTGACTTTGATCCTGACCTCTGGCTTGTTCCTGAATTCAATTAGTATTCAATGGTTCCTAGGTTCAATTATTAGAGACTTCATTGTGTCTCTAGTGTGTGTATATTCAATATACTACCCTGCCCTGATTGGATCTATGACACTTTTTCTCCAGAGGAGTTGGCCATGGTCAAGTGCTGCCCTCCAAAACTTCTATACTGCACTTGCCTGGTCCCAGTGCCCAGTCCTGGTATGCAGTTGCAGCTCCTGCTCTTCTAGCCCCGTTTTCTGCCATAGCTTTTGTGTTTCTCTTCCTGTGCTGACATCTTGCTTGTCTCCTGTTTTCTGCTGCAGACCTGCTGTATAGGGCCATGGCTCTCCTGTCTTCTGCTACAGCCCTGTCAACATTGTGCTGCAAAGACAACCTTGGCCTAAAGTAGACTGTGGGCCTGGCAGTCTCTGTAAAGGAGGGACTATCAAGGATTCTGATTGTAGTTCATTCTTGTTCTTGACTCTTATCCCTTGTGCTCTTGATCCTAATTTTGAATTCTGACTGACTTTGATCCTGACCTCTACCTTGTTCCTGAATATCGCTCCTGCTTCATCCTTGGGATTGCTCACCTAATACTGGTTGTTCTACTTCCGGCCCTTGACTCTTTTCCTAACTACATTCCCATCTCGCATGTCACCCAGTAAGAACCCTTGATTCCGTTCTTGACTCTGCTCCTGTTACATCCTCACACCCCAGTCTAGGGAGCACCAAACCAATCGCATCTTAGCAAATCCACATCTCTTGTAAGGACTTTGCACTTTTCTTCTGTCTGTACACCTCTGATGCAATCTATGAGCTCTCAGTTCGAGGCAGATTATATACTTGACAGCATGAAGGGTAGAATAGTGATGTTTTGTTTATCTCCTGCTTCATATAGCAGCACATGCTTTACGGTGCCGTCTCAGAAATGTGATATTACGGACGTTTCTCTTTAAGTAGGGCACATTTTATGGTTGAGAAGGATTTATGTTATTTTCTTCTACTGTCTCCCTGTAATATATAAAGTCCTCTTTATCCAGACGTCCTATCAATTTAAATGTGTTTACTATTTTAGGATCCAGTACTGGAAATCAATGTTGCAGTCTAGTTTACTGCTATCTGATACATCTGAAGTGAAGGGAAAGGACGTACTTCTCTCCGCGTCTGCCCAACATCTTTTTTTTTTCTCTTCATCTTAAGACAACTCCGAGATGCTCACAGTTGTCATTTCACTCTCTTTTATTTTATATGAATTGCTTTGATTTCTATTTAATCTACGGCAGGGGTGTTCTATTTTATTGTATTATATGTTTGTGTATGTATTATATTCTATGTGGACATCATAGTAGTGGGTGGTAACTCTCTTGGGGCTCCATGAGTCAGGGAGTAGAGGCGATAACACAGGGGCAGATCCAGGGCTGGGCGAGCCGGGCAACCGTCCGGGGCCCCGCGGCCTGGCCCTAACAAGATGGTCCCGGTTAGCTCGGCATAGTCGGGCAAGTGCCGGGGCCCACAGAGCCTCTGGGGGCCCCCGGCACTTGCCTGTCACGATTTCAGCTCATCAGCGTCCGTCCGCCGATGAGCTGAATACATACGCGATGCAGGAGCTGTCAGCTCAGCTCCTGCTTTAAAGCTCTGGCCCAGCTTGCGTGTGTAGGCGCGATGACGTCATCACATCACGCTTACACACGCAAGCCGGTCCGGAGCTAAGCAGGAGCTGAGGTCACAGCTTCTGCATCGCGTATGTGACTGGAGTGAGAGAGAGGAGCGTCGGGGGAACGATGGAAGGTGAGTGATAGAAAGTGAGTGTAAGTGTTTGTTTTGTATTAAATATTAAGGTGGAACATAATGAAGGGGGCCCAATTAAACTGGGGGGCAAATGAAGGGGAGGGGGGGGACGGCATGACACTGGGGAAGATGAAGGGGGTGGGGAGAGAACGGCATGAAACTGGGGACAGAGATGGAGGGGGCCCAAAGAAACTGGGGGGCAAATGAAGGGGAGGGGGGAACAGCATGACACTGGGGCAGAGAGGGGGGACATTAAACTGTGGGCAGATGAAGGGGGAGAACGTGATGAAACTGGGGACAGAGATGGAGGGGGGGACATGAAACTAGGGGTAGATGAAGGGTGTATATGAAAATGGGGAGAGATGGAGGGGGGACATATAATTTACGGGTGACTGTAGGAGGATTATACTGTGTGGAATCACATGAAAAATGAATGAGAATGGGCGGATTCAACATAAAAGTGGGCGGGGCCTAATTCGCTGCGGCGCGCTGCGCGTAGGGCCCCGCAAACCCTGGATCCGCCACTGCGATAACAAAGACCTCAGCTTGCTACAACAGAGCCGACACATCCATCTAGTCTAGTACATGGTCAACCATTCATTAGAACGTCTAGAATGTAATACTGTATTTCCCCTGTAGTGGCCGCTAGAGGGCAAATCTATACTCAAACCAACTTCCAACTGATCACCAAGGGTTTCTGTAGTGTAACTTCTTCAATTGTAAAAGGGGTGGTCCTCAAGAAATGACCTCTTAAAGGGAATGTATTGCCTACATATGTTATTTTTTAATTAAAATCAGACACACATTCTATTTTTATAATCTGTTTTTATTTTCCTATGGTATTTTTTTTTTTATTCTATTTTTTTCCATTTAGTCATGGGGGGCCATCTTGCCTGAACATCTGCTAACAGCATTCAGAAAGCAGACACATAGGCCATAGGAACCTGTAGGCAAAAGATGTTTCATTGAGAGGAGTCTATTAAACTTTGAAACCCTCACGTTCCAATTTTGAAAAAAGTGACCAGAGGTGGTTGGGGATACCTCGGCCTCACAGGTTTACTATAATTTCAGCCAATTGGAGCAAATTATATCTAAAATTTGGAGCAGCTCCTGACTGGTCTAAATTTCAATCCCAGCACACGGGACCTCCCAAGATGCACCAGAATTATTATGAAGATGGAGCCTCTGAATAATTCTGGAGCATCTCAAGCATTGGAGGACTGATGTATAAAAATCCTAAATTCCTAAATAACAAAAATACTGGAGTAAAAAAAATCAAACACTTTTGGGGTAGTCTATTTTTGCACACAAATGTGTGATTTTTTGCTGTTCTGGGTCATATATGCTATTTTTCTGAATGATAGACAGATGTGACCTAATGTAAGGGACATGGCCTTATTCCTTTTTGGGTGTATAGGGTGCCACCACTTGTCCAAAGCAGCCACCATCTAACCCTACAGAAGACCAAGGATATTATCCAGTGTCTTTCATTTCACCGAATGTTCATTAACAGCAATTCACATACAGTGTTGTCCAAAAGTATTGGCACCCCTGCAATTCTGTCAGATAATACTCATTGTCTTCCAGAAAATGATTGCAATCACAAATTCTTTGGTATTATTATCTTCATTTAATTTGTCTTCAATGGAAAACCACAAAAAGAATTGTCAAAACGCCAAATTGGATATAATTCCACACCAAACATAAAAAGGGGGCGGACAAAAGTATTGGCACTGTTTGAAAAATCATCTGATACTTCTCTAATTTGTGTAATTAACAGCACCTGTTACTTAACTGAGGCACCTAACAGGTGGTGGCAATAACTAAATCACACTTGCAGCCAGTTGAAATGGATCAAAGTTGACTCAACCTCTGTCCTGTGTCCTTGTGTGTACCACATTGAGCATGGAGAAAAGAAAGAAGACCAAAGAACTGTTTGAGGACTTGAGAAGCAAAATTGTGAGGAAGCATGAGCAATCTCAAGGCTACAAGTCCATCTCCAAAGACCTGAATGTTCCTGTGTCTACCGTGCGCAGTGTCATCAAGAAGTGTAAAGCCCATGGCACTGTGGCTAACCTCCCTAGATGTGGACGGAAAAGAAAAATTGACGAGAGAGTTCATCGCAAGATTGTGCGGATGGTGGGTAAAGAACCTTGACTAACATCCAAACAAGTTCAAGCTGCCCTGCAGTCCGAGGGTACAACAGTTTCACCCCGTACTATCCGTCAGCGTCTGAATGAGAAGGGACTGTATGGTAGGAGACCAAGGAAGACCCCACTTCTTACCCAGAGACACAAAAAAGCCAGGCTGGAGTTTGCCAAAACTTAACTAAGAAAGCCAAAAACGTTTTGGAAGAATGTTCTCTGGTCAGAGGAGACAAAAGTAGGAAAAGGCATCAACATAGAGTTTAGAGGAAAAAAAGAGGCCTTCAAAGAAAAGAACATGGTCCCTACAGTCAGACATGGCGGAGGTCCCTGATGTTTTGGGGTTGCTTTGCTGCCTCTGGCACTGGACTGCTTGACCGTGTGCATGGCATTATGAAGTCTGAAGACGACCAACACATTGTGCAGCATAATGTAGGGCCCAGTGTGAGAAAGCTGGGTCTCCCTCAGAGGTCAGGGCTCTTCCAGCAGGACAATGACCCAAAACACACTTCAGGTCAGCACTAGAAAATGGTGGTGAGAGAAAGCCCTGGAGACTTGTAAAGTGGCAGCAATGAGTCCAGCCCTGAATCCCATAGAACACCTGTGGGGGAGGGGGAGAGATCTCTTGGTGGCAGTTTGGAGAAGGCCCCCTTCACATCTCAGGGGGGACCTGGAGCAGTTTGACAAAGAAGAAGGGTCTAAGATTCCAGCAGAGCCTTGTAAGAAACTCATTGCTGGTTACCGGAAGCGGTTGTGCCCAGTTATTGTGTCTAAAGGTTGTGCTACCAAGTATTAGGCTGAGGGCGCCAATACTTCTGTCCGGCCAATTTTTGGAGTTTTGTGTAAAATGATCAATGATTTGACTTTTTTTTCATTCTCTTTTGTGTTTTTTTCATTGCAAGCAAAATAAATTAAGAGATTACCAAAGAGTTTGTACTTGTAATCATTTTCTGGAAGAACACGAGTATTATCTGACAGAATTGCAGGGGGGCCAATACTTTTGGCCAACACTGTATGGCCTTAGGATGGAGAAGAGCAGGAAGACTCCATGTACCAAGCTAAACGGCTTCCAGTCCTGAACTACTGCACACTAGTATGGAATGTAGATAAGTAGATGGAAATCGTAGTAGGATTTAAGCATGGAAATATCTACTTTTGTATAATAAAAAATATGGATACGAATATAAGAATATGAAAAAGACCATTACTTAGCTTTATTCTACATGCAAATTCCCAAGATAAAAGGAAATTCCATAACAGGAACAAAACCAGTAGCTAAGGAGAACCTTTCACCACCTTGACCAATTCCAACTTTTTGGATCTTTCAATCCTCCTGTCGGCAGAAGACGGAAACTGAAAGTGGAGACTGGGGCGCAGATCTGAACCCGCCCTTGGTCTAGGCACCCAATATGCTAATTAGGCTCTTTACTGTCAGATGGGAGGTCCCTGACCCAGGACTGAAGAGTCAAATGAACATATTGGGTGTGGAAACTAAGAAATGATTGCTCAAGAATGGTGGGGGACAGAGAAAATTTTTTAACTGGGCTGGAATAAGTGGAGGAGCACCTATGGGAGGATGACGGATGGTGGAGGTGGTGAAAGGCCCTAGCCTGGTGGCTTATTGGTCACCTGTGTTCAAACATCTGCATGGACTTTGCATATTCTCCCCATGTTTGTGCTTCCTTCCACACTCCCAAGACACACCGATGGGTCAATTTGGAATTTAGATTGTGATCCCTGACAGAGACAGACGTACGTGAGGTCTCTGTACCGCGCCACAGAATACGTTGGCGCTCTATAAATGTTAATAAATGTAAACCCCAGCCCCTCCGATTAATTCCGCTTCTCCATCTTTTTCCCATACTAGCTACATTGTGGATTTTCCATTTAGCTCCCCCCCCCCCGTCTTGATCATGTAGGCATTAGTCTAGTTTACTTATATTATTAAAAGTAAATTCAGATCACAATTGACTTTTCATCTGTATAACAAGAGGAGAGATATTTACCCTGACAGCCATTTCATTGTAGAAATTCATCTTCATAATAAAGTACGCTGTCTGCGGGAGAAAGAGAAGAGGAGAAGGGTGGCTTAGGTCTCGGCGACGCTCACACACATAGGCACAGACAGACACCGGCTCCTATTTTTACATATAGAAGATAAGGAAAGTCTATACATAATATATAATTGAAAAGCCGTATCAAACTTTGGGCATTGAGAAGACGGGACGGCTAATACATAATGCAGTCTTAACCAGAAAAATCTATGGCAGTCAAAGTAGGCGCTAATGGAGATATATGATCATAAAACGCTCTCCGCTGAGTTTGATAATCAATGGGGCTCTACTGAGGATAAAATAACATTGCAGAAATATTCACAAGTCCTGGTGACACGTAGCATTGTATGATTTATTCACTGAGAGTTCTCTTACCCAAAACTCGCAGAAACATAAAAGGAATTCATATTTCAAGACGTCTGGTTTAATGAAAAATTCAAAGATATGCTGTCTTCCGACGGAATCCTTCAAGGATATGTATGCGGCAATGAAGCAAAAATGAGTCTTCCAACCATCTGTACAAAATGTTATGTACTTAGCCGCCATGCGAGTAATCCTTGGGAATTTTGTTTCATTTAATATTCATTTTAACATCATAAAATCATAAATAATTAGTGTTATTTGAATTGCCTAGCCCGATCCAAAGCAAATTGTCTGTGGAGAGCAGCAGGACTGGATTATTTATCAACAGTCTGGGCAATTAAGAAACAGTTGGCTGCAATATGTTATTTACAAATGAAGACAATGATGCCGTTCCCTTTCCAGCTCCCTTTTTATCCATTAGCGCACGAGCAGGCTTGTTCCTGATCTTTGGGAAATTTGGAGAGAAATGTGACACCTTTAGCAAATATGTGTGTTTAAAAAGGGTGGCCTGCTGCTTTGCCCTCAAGAGAATAGCTGTGTTTAATTTCCCTATAGCACTCCCCCAGGTCAAGTTAGGAATTACACTTAGAAATTTAATTGGTTGTCTGTGTATGACATAAAATTGACTGATCATACAGTGCTAGAGGGGTCTGAATGGAGGACCTCATTCCTGTATCAGTTCTATATTACAATTTTGGAAATGTTTTTTTCAAAAGAGAACTCCTTTAAAGCCTAAAAGTGGCTAGACATCTTCAATAGCCAGGGGTTGAAGAGTTACTTGTCGTAGCTTACTTATGCACATTGATACTGTATGCATGTACCTATGCACATGCATGCCTGTAGCACCCCGACAGGTGAAACTAAGCATTGCACTTTAAAATCAATGGACTGTCTTTGTAATGCATGAACCTGTCTGGTCCTCCAGCATCAGAGATCATCACTTAAGATACTGGGTCCTCCCTATCAAATAATTAGTGCTAGGGCTACAAGTTGTTACAGCTTGAGCAGACTGGTTCCCAATGTTTGAGAAATTTGGAGTGAGATGTGACCCCATTAGCAAATATGTATGTTTAAGAAGGGTGTCCTACGGATATGTCCCCAACAGAATAGCTGGGTGAGCTAGACAGCAAGTGTTTAATTTCCCTATAGCACTCCAAAAGGTGAAGCTAAGAATTACACTTAGAAATTAACAGGTAATCTGTGTATGGCATAAATCTGTCTGATCCTCCAGTGCGACAGAAACTCTCTTTAGGTGAGGGATCTGAACCGGGGACACCCTTTCCTGTATCAGTTCTATATTAGGATTTTGGAAATGGAGTTTCAAAGCCAGGTAACATCTTTCAAGCTTAAAGGTGCCTATAAATCTTCAATAGCCATCTGCTGATCCTTTATTTGTCTTGAGTTCCCTACACACATTTATACTGTACGTATATGCACGCCTATAGCACCCCAGTAGGTGAAACTAAGCATTGCACTTTAAAAATCAATGAACTGTCTTTGTAATGCATGGACCTGTCCGGTTCTTCAGAGTGAAAGATCATCTCTTCAGATGATTAGTCTGAACAGAGGATCCTCTCTATTAAAAATGTATGGCAAGGATTAAAAGGTATTACAACTCAAGCACACTGGTTCCCAATGTTTGGGAAATTTGGAAACAAAATGTGACACCTATAGCAAAAATGTGTTCTTAAATAGGGAGTCCTGCTGCTGGGTCTTCAGGAAAATAGATGGATGAGCTAGACAGAGAGTATTTAATTTCCCTACACCATTCCTGCAGGTGAAAGTAAGTATTACACGTAGAAATGAATGGACTCTCTGTATGATGTATAAACTTGTCTGTTTATAAGGACATCCTTATGTAAAGAGAACTTTTCTACCACTGGAGAAACAGACACGTTCATACTGTACGTTACACAAACAGTCTGTTAACATCTAAATGTAATGCTTAAGTTTTGCCTGTGGGAGTGCAATAAGGAAATTAAGCACTTTCAGTCTGGCTCATCCAGCTATTCTCTTGGCGACCCAACAGCAGGACATCCTATTTAAACACACATATTTGGTAAATCCCCCACATTTCATTCCAAATTTCCCAAACATCGGGGAAAATAATGCATCTCTTCTAGTCCTAGCCTTAAAAACTTAAGTATGTATCTTTGTTTTGTTTCCTTAAAAACTTAGTAGAGTGAGTCCCCTGTTCAAAACCCTCATCTAAAAGGAGGATCTCTGACTTTGGGGACCAGATAGTTTCATGCATTACACAGGCAGTCCATTGATTTTGAAGTGTAATGCTTAGGTCCACCTGCGGGGGTGCTAGAGACATGAATGTGTATAGGTAGGTATATGCAGTATGTATGTTTATTGAACACTATAAATACTGCACTCAGAGCGCTTGGTGTCTCCCTTTTGTATTTTTCTATGAAAGTTTTTCTGGCATAGAAGGATAATATTGTGGCGTATATTTGGAATAAGGTTTTTTCTTGCCCCAGTCATGTGCCGCAACCCCAGTCCTGAATCTCATTAAACACATTGTGTGAATGTTGACAGAGCGAAGCAGAGGACATCTCGGCCCAATAAACATCTTATAACTTGTGCCAGAGTTACATTGAAAATCTACCTAGATCTCCATTCCATCACCATGGGGCATTTCTGATTTACGAAGAGGCCGGAGATACATCCAGCACAGTTTCCTTTCATCTGGAGGAGAGCTAATTTGCAAACTTTTTATTCCCCGATATCAATAGGCTTGTAGATCTCCACCTGAAGAAATAATACCCCATGAAAGGTGAGAATTAGGGTTAAGCGATTGGGATCGGAAAAGACTGGATTGTGATCGGCGATCGAGCAAATTTCACGGTTGCAATCGGAATTCCGATCCCAATCTTTTTAGGCGGAATCGAGGTCTCACGTTAGTTCCCACAATGCTTTGCTACTGGCCAATCATTGTGGGAAAAGCTAACATTAGGGTTGAGCAAATGGGATCAGAAAAGATCGGATTCCGATCAGCGATCGAGCAAGTTTCATGATCGCGATTGGCTGGAAAATGATCGAAAGTCGGATTTTAAAAACGATCCTGAAATCTCAAGATCGGCTCAACCCTACCGAGAATCTGAAATCCCTTCCTTGTTTAGATACATCTCAGACTATGTTCTTTCATCTGGAGGAGAGCTAATTTGAATACATTTACCCAGAAATCCAAGGGCCTGTAAGTCTCGTAAAAAAAACAACCCTAAAAATATATCCCTGAAAGAGGACAATCTGAAATCCCTTGTTCAGTATTGAGATATAGCCAAGACGGTTTTCTTTCATGTGGAGGAGAGCTAATTTGCATACCCTTTCCCAGAAAGCACTGGGCCTGTTAGTCTCCCCAAGTTGACTGAAATCCCTTCTTGGGTATGGAGATACATTCGGATTCATAAAATCTCCTTTTAAAGCGCCTTTGCCATTATACTCAGGAATGTTTCCAGCGCCATTGACGTTAATATCATCAGAGCCCAGACCCGCTCTTTAACTGAAGGTTACAATTCCCATAAATCTACCTTTAGAGCTTTTCATCTCCCTATTATTATTATTAATATTAATACATATCTCTTGACTTCCTTCGTCGCAGACTCTAATTCCACAAAGCCGTATGATGGCAGGACGGGACGCTATCCTATACCTACTGTATCCGCATTTCTAGGAAATGAATGACTATCTAAGCTAATGCGGCCCCCTGATCTATGTTCTCATCTGGAGAGTGATTGAGGGCTGGTCGGGATCGGGTGCGTTTGTGGATAACGAGGAAATAATTTATGGGACAGATCAAGGGGGCTTATTAAATGCAGGGACAGGTGATAAGCCTTGTTTACCAGGGAAGTGATGAAGATAAACCAACACCCGGGGGGGAGTCAATACAGACCTGAGCGCCACTTTAAGAAAATGGCAATTTTAGAATGGCGACTTATAACATAATCCCCAACCCCACCCTCCGGAATCTGTATGTAAAAGGTAACATTAAGGAGACGGTGGCGTTTTGCATAGAAGGGAGACCTGCAGAATAAATTCTAGCAGTCTAGCGATTATAATGTGATTAATGTTGTATTCTCTCCCTCCAGCAATATACAATGTGTTGTGTATTCATCTATTCAGAGATGTCCCTCTCCAGAAATCTTTAGAATCAGACGGAAGACTTATCTGTTTACACACAGGCGTATGATTAATGCGCAGCCACTCCTGTGACATTTCAGAGTGGACGCTTCACTCCATGTCCTGCTCCCCGCCACATTTTAATAGCATGTGTTCCGTCTCGCACGATCCTGTCTATGGACGAAATTGTACCGAATAATAAAATACGTAGGTTATAAATGTATCAGAGGCGCGTTATAGTTATGAGCCGTAATCCACACGTGGACGATAGAAGGAAGATTTTTTATCATGGTCCGAGATTGTGCCTTGTATCGCCCAAGTGCTAAAAAAGTCGAGAAGTGACACAGTAAGAAAGTGCACAAGGAAGCGGCCCATCACAAGCTCCCAAACCTTCCTAAGGGCTCATTCACACGGGGCAAGAGGGGGCGGATTTTAGTACTGAATCCACGTCAGGATCCGCCCCCTCATAATAGAGGTCTATGGAGACCGCTAGCTTCCTTTTTTCTATGAGCGGTATGTTCCGGCTCACGGAAAAAAGAAGCGAGCTGCCCTTTCTTCAGGCGGATTCCGCGGCTGATTGAGCCCCGGCGTCCGCCTCGCAACAGCACCCTCCAGACTAGGCCCATTCATTTGGGCCTACTCCGGAGCGGGAATCTGCGACAGTCGTGTCATGCGCATTTTGGTCCTATTCTAACGCGGCTTCCTGCATCAGAATCAGGACCAAAATACGCAGTCCCCGTGCCCTATGTGAACGAGCCCTAAATGGGTTCAGAACTATGGTCTCCCCACATTAAAGCAAGTGAGATTTCACTTTTGTCCTGGACTCTCACTCCAGTGCCCACCAAGGAGCCTCCAACTAAGTGCACCCACCTCCATAGACGCAGAGAGCCTATTGGCCAAACAACTTCACCCCTTAGATTTCAGGAGAATCCCAAAAGGGCACCCACGACCCTAGATTCTTTGTCAAACAAACAGTGAAAACCATAGTTAGCCTTCGTTCACACTGCCAAAGTGGTTCCATTGGCATTTATAATGGAAGCCGTGACACTGTCCATAGTGAGTCAGAAGGGGTACTATGTCTCCTTAGGGGTGGTCGCTTTTGCAGGCCACCTTGTGGTGTGTAGAGTCTTACAGACCATACTAGGAATTCTGGGAAATGAATATGCAAATAAGACCTCCTTGATGGAAAAAGGATAACTCAATCTAGCGCCACCTTTGGGAAGGTGCTCCCTATAGATCAATGCCTGGATATGTATGAAATATAGAGACATTGGTGGAGACTTATGAAGACTGGCACATACAACACCAGTCTTCATATATCCTGCAGCAGTGGAGGGTGCGCCTTATTTATCAGGAGATGCACCATCGACCAGGCTGTGCGTCCATACACCAAAACCTATGCTAGCTTGAGGCTGACAGATTTCGGGCATCATTTGCATCAGTAAAATGGCGTAATCGGTAATAAATCTAGTACTTCCCCCACATCAGCCCCATACATCAAAGTGGTGTGGGTAGTGCAAACCAGGAAAGTTACACATTTTTGCATAAAATAAAATTTGTGCATAAAAATTGTAACTTTTTTATGCGTAGTATGTCAGATAACTGGAGTACAAGGTATAATAAATCTGCTCCAATGTCTAGTTATAAAGCCAATCCAGAACATCCCCCCCAAAAGGAAGACAGACCCATCAAAATCAGTTCCAAATTTCTCTGTGTCAACCTAGTCTTAGATTCCACCTGTTTTTTTTCTCCATCAGTGTTTCGCTTTCAATCCCATGATGCCACCACATAACATGACATAGGCAGCTATAGACAGGGCAATCTCTGCCTGCTGGAGGGACAGTACCATTATCCTCGCCTCTATATTCTCCCAAATAAGCAAGAGATCAAGCCCATACAGTCAGGAAGGCTTAGCTGTGAGGTCTTCCATGGTCTCATGTATGACAGGAGCCTGTATGGTCTTCATCAGTGATAGGAGTTTCTGCCTCCTGTGGAAAGTCTATATGAAGACTAATATATAAAACCATATTGGAGCAAACTCGGTGGAGTGTCCCAGGTGAATGTAATCCACGCCATGGAAAATTGTATGCTTGTTATACCCACACCGAACGTTATGTCCATCACATGCTACACTATGGAGATACTCTTCCCCAGAACTGATACAGTACATGTACAGGACACCCTATAGAACCGATACAGTACCTATACTAAACACCATAAAGAACTGATATAGTACCTGTACAGGACACCATATAGAACTGATACAGTACCTGTACAGGATACCATAAAGAACTGATACAGTACCTGTACAGAACACCATATAGAACTGATACAGTACCTGTACAGGACACCATATAGAACTGATACAGTACAGCTACAGGACACCATATAGAACTGATACAGTACCTGTACAGAACACCATATAGAACTGATACAGTACCTGTAGAGGGCACCATATAGAACAGATACAGTACATGTACAGGACACCATATAGAACTGATACAGTACCTGTAGAGGGCACCATATAGAACAGATACAGTACCTGTACAGGACACCATATAGAACTGATACAGTACCTGTAAAGGACACCATATAGAACTGATACAGTACAACTACAGGACACCATAATGAACAGATACAGGACACCATATAGAATCAATACAGTAAAAGTGCAAGACACCATATAGAACTGATACAGTACCTGTACAGAACACAATATAGAACAGATATAGTACCTATACAAGACACCCTATAGAACTGATACAGTACCTGTACAGGACACCATATAGAACCTGACACATTACAGAGAATGCTATGGATGACGTGTATCCTTATGTCATATATATATATATATATATATATATATATATATATATATATATATATATATATACAGTCCTATGAAAAAGTTTGGGCACCCCTATTAATCTTAATCATTTTTTGTTCTAAATATTTTGGTGTTTGCAACAGCCATTTCAGTTTGATATATCTAATAACTGATGGACACAGTAATATTTCAGGATTGAAATGAGGTTTATTGTACTAACAGAAAATGCGCAATATGCATTAAACCAAAATTTGACCGGTGCAAAAGTATGGGCACCCTTATCATTTTATTGATTTGAATTCCCCTAACTACTTTTTACTGACTTACTGAAGCACAAAATTGGTTTTGTAACCTCAGTGAGCTTTGAACTTCATAGCCAGATGTATCCAATCATAAGAAAAGGTATTTAAGGTGGCCAATTGCAAGTTGATCTCCTATTTGAATCTCCTCTGAAGAGTGGCATCATGGGCTACTCAAAACAACTCTCAAATGATCTGAAAACAAAGATTTTTCAACATAGTTATTCAGGGGAAGGACACAAAAAGTTGTCTCAAGAGATTTAACCTGTCAGTTTCCACTGTGAGGAACATAGTAAGGAAATGGAAGACCACAGGGACAGTTCTTGTTAAGCCCAGAAGTGGCAGGCCAAGAAAAATATCAGAAAGGCAGAGAAGAAGAATGGTGAGAACAGTCAAGGACAATCCACAGACCACCTCCAAAGAGCTGCAGCATCATCTTGCTGCAGATGGTGTCACTGTGCATCAGTCAACTATACAGCGCACTTTGCACAAATAGAAGCTGTATGGGAGAGTGATGAGAAAGAAGCCGTTTCTGCACGTACGCCACAAATAGAGTTGCCTGAGGTATGAAAAAGCACATTTGGACAAGGCAGCTTCATTTTGGAAACAAAAATTGAGTTGTTTGGTTATAAAAAAAGGCGTTATGCATGGCGTCCAAAAAGAAACAGCATTCCAAGAAAAACACATGCTACCCACTGTAAAATTTGGTGGAGGTTCCATCATGCTTTGGGGCTGTGTGGCCAATGCCGGCATCGGGAATCTTGTTAAAGTTGAGAGTCGCATGGATTCCACTCAGTATCAGCAGATTCTTGAGAATAATGTTCAAGAATCAGTGACGAAGTTGAAGTTACGCCGGGGATGGATATTTCAGCAAGACAATGATCCAAAACACCGCTCCAAATCCTCAGGCATTCATGCAGAGGAACAATTACAATGTTCTGGAATGGCCATCCCAGTCCCCAGACCTGAATATCATTGAACATCTGTGGGATGATTTGAAGCGGGCTGTCCATGCTCGGCGACCATCTAACTTAACTGAACTTGAATTGTTTGTCCAAAATACCTTTATCCAGGATCCAGGAACTGATTAAAAGCTACAGGAAGCGACTAGAGGCTGTTATCTTTGCAAAAGGAGGATGTACTAAATATTAATGTCACTTTTCTGTTGAGGTGCCCATACTTTTGCACCGGTCAAATTTTGGTTTAATGCATATTGCGCATTTTCTGTTAGTACAATAAACCTCATTTCAATCCTGAAATATTACTGTGTCCATCAGTTATTAGATATATCAAACTGAAATGGCTGTTATAAACACCAAAATATTTAGAACTAAAAATGATTAAGATTAATAGGGGTGCCCAAACTTTTTCATAGGACTGTATATATATATATATATATATATATATATATATATATATATATATATATATTTATACCGGTATACAGTATATAATATAATAATGGTGGATATAACTACAGACATTGCACCAGAAAAAAATGCACCAGAACTGGCACTAAGCCATGCCTCTTTTTTGCTAAGATAAGATGTGACAAGATGTGTCAGGTTTCTGTATATGCGCCAAAAGCACCAGCGTACATGTACGGCAGCCTTGAGGACTTGAAAGGAAGAAAAGTGTAAGTCGCACTATACTTATCACCGCACAGGCACCATTTTGATAAACGTGGCGTATTTTATGCCCTCGTGCAAGCTAGTGCACCACATAGTAGTATTACTAAATACTCTGCAATGTGGTGAAATCCCCGCACATTGTCCTTGTGTATACCGTAGAAGTATATACTGTAACATTGTGTGGACTGGGCTGTATACAGCCGCTGTCATTCCAAACAGAAAACTGCAGCGAGGATGACGATACGTGAAACCAAAAGATTCAATAAGGTCACTGAGTGAGTGCAGCGCGGCGTCCCGGGCCAGACAGCAAGATTAATACATTCTCCTATGACCTCGGCCCCGAGCGTGGGGACTGTTCAGGGGTGCACTTACCAGCCTGGTATTCCTAACTCGACAAAATCAAAGGAGATAGATCAGAGCGATGTTGACAAAGCGAGGTTACTGTGCACATATGGGTGCTGTATCTGATGAGCTTTTATTTTCCGCATCAGTGCAACTTTTATTTCGCAATTTTGTATATGATCATTAGGGTGATTTATTAACAAGTAATCACAGGCATTTTGTGCATATGCTTTACCTTGTTTGCTGGCAACTGATACCTCTCCAGCTATTAGCGGCAGAAAATGTGTAAAGTGACCTACAAATTCATCTCTGCAATAGGAAGGAAGGGGAGACGGAAGCGAGGAGGAAAAGCAATGGAGAGGACGTGGGTTACTGGTGCTGAGGATCTGTGGAGTCAGCACTTTATACTGAGTGTCCACCCTTGTATACTGCGTATACCTAATATATATTATAGTGGTTGTCGCTAATGTATTGTCTCTGTATAGACATAGATTTAAAGGGAGTGTGTGACCATAACCAGCATATCACCCCAGTCCTGCAGATAGATAGGTTAGTGTCACCAGAACCAGCATATCACCCCAGCCCTGCAGATAGATAGGTTACTGTCACCAGACCCAGCATATCACCCCAGCCCTGCAGATAGATAGGTTAGTGTCACTAGAACCAGCATATCACCCCAGCCCTGCAGATAGATAGGTTACTGTCACCAGACCCGTCATATCACCCCAGTCCTGCAGATAGATAGGTTACTGTCACCAGACCCGTCATATCACCCCAGTCCTGCAGATAGATAGGTTAGTGTCACCAGAACCAGCATATCACCCCAGCCCTGCAGATAGATAGGTTACTGTCACCAGAACCAGCATATCACCCCGGCCCTGCAGATAGATAGGCTACAACCTGTGGGGAACTGTGTTTTTCTTATTTCGGATACCCCTTCTAAACATAACCATCTGGATGTTTGCAACAACCACTAGAGGGGGCTTCAGAGCTTACAGTAAACGACTTATACCTTGCACTCAATAATAATCCAAGCTATGATATTGAGCTGTACGTGTCAGGTAGTGACATCACATCCACTGGTCATGCTGCACTCAGCCCCATTCAAATGAAGGGGTCTTAGGTGCAATACCAAGCACAGCCACTAAAGAATGTGTGGCACTGTGCTTAGTAAAGTAGTGAAGAAGATACAGTAATCAGTACAGTAGTCCTGAAAAACCCCTTAAAGCTCCTCCTAGTGGTGACTGCAAGCAGCCAGATAATCCTGTCATCCTTTCACCCCATGTCGATCAGCCGATTGAAGTGCTTGTCAAAAAGACCTCAATCAGATAATCGTAGTGAGTTTCAGAATTGGGACTCCACCGATCTAATAGAGATAACCTATCCTATGGATTAAAATATGACTATAGAGATATCACCAGGATTTCATCAGCGGAGCCACCATCTAAGAATCTGCTGCTCATCAGTACAGAGTCGGGGTTGGCTTTTATTGTATTTTGTTTCTTTTTCAGCAAAGTAAATGCCTCGGTCTTAGTCATGGCTGATCCTATAGTCAGTGGTTGGGTGTAGTCATTACCTTCACTTTGCTCCTGAAATATTTCCTTGCCCGGTATCCGCGCCACCACTTCTGGATGACCGTCACCATTCTGTTCAGGTACCTAAAAAGACCACATCAAAGGCAGTTATGGACGTGCTAAGCCATGAGCTTGCTTTTTTGAGCCAAAGTCAGAAGGGAAACGTCTAAGAGATTCCTTTATACTTCACATTCCTTTCCAAGCCACTCTTTATTTTGGCTGAAAAAAAAAAAAATCACAGTAAGGGTGCATTCACACTGAGTAAACGCTAGCTTATTCTGAACGTAAAACACGTTCAGAATAAGCGGCGTCTAAAGCAGCTCCATTCATTTCTATGGGAGCGGGGATACGAGCGCTCCCCATAGAAATGAATGGGCTGCTTCTTTCACTCCGTGCAGTCCCATTGAAGTGAATGGGGAGTGCCGGCGTATACGGCAAGCTCTGCTCATGCCGGAGCGTACACGCCGGCACTCCCCATTCACTTCAATGGGACTGCACGGAGTGAAAGAAGCAGCCCATTCATTTCTATGGGGAGCGCTCGTATCCCCGCTCCCATAGAAATGAATGGAGCTGCTTTAGACGCCGCTTATTCTGAACGTGTTTTACGTTCAGAATAAGCTAGCGTTTACTCAGTGTGAATTCACCCTAAGATAATTTAAAAAAAAAGAAGCTGCTTTTCCCGCAATATGGGGCCTTAGCCTTAACCCCTTCCCGACATGCGCCGTAATAGTACGGCGCATGTCGGGTGTGTAACTATGCTTTAAGCAGTAGACAACTGGCTCTAATGCCTCCAATCGGTCCCCGAACCGATCGGAGGCATTAACCCCTCCGGTGCCACAGTCAAAGGCGCCGGAGGCGCCATTTTCCCGGCGGCGCATGGGTGCCGCCATTTTGCCGGTGATCGCCGGCTCCTGGAGCATGCTCCGGGGCCGACGTCAAGTTGGCATGACAGCCGGGAGCCTTTACAAGGCTCCCAGGCTTGTCTGCAAGCTCTTTCTTTTGCAGGCTGGTCTATGCAGCCTGCAAAAGAAATGATGATTTTTTGCAATGCATTGTAATGCATTGCATTAGTGATCAGTCCCCTAGGGGGGTCTAATACATGCAAAAATTAAAAAAAAAATTAAAAAGTAAAAAAAAAAAAAATATATATATATATATATATATATATATATATATATATATATATATATATATATATATATATATATATATAAAAAAATATAAAAAGTATTAAAAATTCAAATCACCCCCCTTTCCCTAGAACACATATAAAAGTAGTTAAAAACTGTGAAACACATACATGTTAGGTATCCCTGTGTCCAAAATCGTCCGCTCTACAAATCTATAAAAAATAATTTTCCTGTTCGGTAAACGCTGTAGCGGGAAAAATAGTCAAAAGTGCCAAACCGCTGTTTTTTCACTGTTTTGATTCTGATAAAAATTTGAATAAAAAGTGATCAACGCAATAACATTTCCCGAAAATGGTAGAACTAAAAAGTACACCCGACCCCGCAAAAAAAGACGCCCTATGCATCCCGTACACTTACGTATAAAAAAGTTACAGCTGTTGGAATATGGTGACTTTTAGAAAAAAAAAATTTTAACAGTTTTTTTTAAGGGGTCAAAATCTAAATAAAACCATATAAATTTGGTATCCCCGGAATCTCATCGAAACAGAGAATACAGGGGACATGTCATTTTGGGTGCACAGTGAACGCCGTAAAACCAAAGCCCGTAAGAAAGTCGCAGAAATGCATTTTTTCTTCAAATCCACCCCATTCTGAATTTTTTTCCTGCTTCCCAGTACATTATATAGAATAAATAATGGCGGCATCATGAAGAAAAATTTGTCCCGCAAAAATTAAAGACCTCATATGGCTCTGGGAGCGGAGAAATAAAAAAAAAGTTATGGGGTTTAGAAGGAGGGGAGTCAAAAATGAAAAGCAAAAATCAAAAAATGCCATTGGCGGGAAAGGGTTAAGCGGGAATGGCTACCAGATCTGAAATGAAACCCATCATCTGATCGGCGCTGCTGTCATCCTGAATATTTTGGTGTTTTGTTTATCTAGATCCGTTCAGCTATTCCAAAGATATAAGCCCTGTTAGTGTTGATGCAAATTAGTGTTTAGCAGACTAGGGGGCAGTAACACTGTATAATATACAGCACACAGAGACCCCACCCCAGAGATAGCACAGTGTCACCGCCCACTTGGCTAGTAGACCCCCAACTTGTATTAACACTAACCAGGCTTATACATTTGGATTAGCTGAACAGATTTGGATAAACAAAACACCAAAATGATCAGGGTGACAGCGCCGATCACATGATGTCACATGATTTCGAAACCGGGGACAGGCCTGCAGCCACCACTACAGAAAGCATAGAAGTTTTCAGAAGGTGGGTTTCTCACTGTAATCAATGGCAGCTCTATTACTCTACCTTTAGTAAGCGCCCCCTACTGGCAGCAGGACATTTCATTCTGCACAGTTGAAAGCTCTATTCAGACAGTGCTCAGATGGTGTACTGTATAGTAAAGGCCCATACATCTGACATGTAGTTTATCTAATATGAAGTAACATAATAATATACTACTGTTTATCTCATATGACATTGTACATATTCCCTATAGCTTACATATGTCCTAAGCCAGTAATATAGCATACAATACTACACATCTATATCTACTGAACACCTTACCTGAGGTAGGCCCGAACCCTGCACCCTCGAAACCAGCTCTGGATCACTACCGCAGCCTTGTATTCCTTCAGTCTGTTCTCCTCCGCCTCTCTACAAAGGTAAGTAAGATATCACTATACAATCATCATGGGCTTGATGCCAATGGAGTCTTGGAGTCTGAAAACCCCTCCTGACACAGTCCCGCTCATACATCTGAAGTGTGTTACAATGTATCAGAGTAGTAAGGAGATAAGAAAACAACAACAAAAATTGAGGAATCCAAAAAATAAAAATATATATTATATAAGACAATAAAAAACACATACAAAACATATAACATACAATGGAGGGCAACACAGAGGGGTCCGACTGTATAAAAACAGTCCGACAGTCCACAGGGGTGTCTTGGTTCCCTTACTCCTGATGTTCCGGGGTTAACCCCCTATGGTTTATTTATACTGCCAATATGTCTATGGGTATGTATTGATTTTGGACCTATGACATTTATTGCTATACCTCCTATTTACCTCTTAACTGGTTACTCTTCATTATATGCATAATATACCCCAATTTTGGGGACTCTGTTATAGGGGTTACACTCTTTTGGAGGTCTATTTGTATATCTTGTGCACTTTGTTTATTTTACATATGTGCATTTTGTTGGTGCAGTGTACTTATTTATTTCTATTAGGATTTGAATAACTAGGATTATATACCATACATATAGGGAGAAACCCTCTGGTTCATCAGTAGTGAGAGGGGTACGGTTCTGTCGGACTGTTTTTATACAGTCGGACCCCTCTGTGTTGCCCTCCATTGTATGTTATATGGTTTGTATGTGTTTTTTATTGTCTTTTCAATAAAATATATTTTTAAATTTTTTGGATTCCTCAATTTTTGTTGTTGTTTAAGTTGCATTAGTTTTGAGGCTACTCATTTATTATTGATGGATAAATTTGGTTGGTAGTAAGGAGATAAGAGCCTGGAGACCAGGACAGAAGGTGCCCATAATGATACAATGTAATAAAGGAAATAAAGGAAACTGATCCCACCAGGTCACAACCACAGACTACCATAACAGAGACAGCCACAGACTACCATAACAGAGACAGCCAGACTACCATAACAGAGACAGCCACAGACTACCATAACAGAGACAGCCACAGACTACCATAACAGAGACAGCCAGACTACCATAACAGAGACAGCCACAGACTACCATAACAGAGACAGCCAGACTACCATAACAGAGACAGCCACAGACTACCATAACAGAGACAGCCAGACTACCATAACAGAGACAGCCACAGACTACCATAACAGAGACAGCCACAGACTACCATAACAGAGACAGCCAGACTACCATAACAGAGACAGCCACAGACTACCATAACAGAGACAGCCAGACTACCATAACAGAGACAGCCACAGACTACCATAACAGAGACAGCCACAGACTACCATAACAGAGACAGCCACAGACTACCATAACAGAGACAGCCACAGACTACCATAACAGAGACAGCCAGACTACCATAACAGAGACAGCCACAGACTACCATAACAGAGACAGCCACAGACTACCATAACAGAGACAGCCACAGACTACCATAACAGAGACAGCCACAGACTACCATAACAGAGACAGCCACAGACTACCATAACAGAGACAGCCACAGACTACCATAACAGAGACAGCCACAGACTACCATAACAGAGACAGCCACAGACTACCATAACAGACAGCCACAGACTACCATAACAGAGACAACCATAGACTACCATAATAGAGACAGCCACAGACTACCATAACAGAGACAGCCACAGACTACCATAACAGAGACAGCCACAGACTACCATAACAGACAGCCACAGACTACCATAACAGAGACAACCATAGACTACCATAATAGAGACAGCCACAGACTACCATAACAGAGACAGCCACAGACTACCATAACAGAGACAGCCATAGACTACCATAACAGAGACAGCCACAGACTACCATAATAGAGACAGCCACAGACTACCATAACAGAGACAGCCACAGACTACCATAACAGAGACAGCCACAGACTACCATAACAGAGACAGCCATAGACTACCATAACAGAGACAACCATAGACTACCATAACAGAGACAGCCATAGACTACCATAACAGAGACAGCCACAGACTACCATAACAGAGACAGCCATAGACTACCATAACAGAGACAACCATAGACTACCATAACAGAGACAACCACATCAGGCATTATAAAACATAGAAACTTGTTTGCGGTGTTGTATGACAGAGAAGATTCTCATCTATTATATGATACTAATGATATTTTATTACAGTTGGGCAAATCAGTTTGCAATGAGCGGGATTCATCCTGAATATTCCAAATTGTTCGGTTTTTACTGAAACTGAACAATTTGGGCTTCATCTCAGTGCGTCTCAGGGTTACACTTTATCCCCTTTTCTGTACAAATTTGTAATTTCAGTAGGCTTTTTTTTTATACAGCTGACATTTTTGTTAAAAAAAAAATGGTCACCCTATGTCACAAGCAGTCGGGTAGCTCTACGGTTTGGGGTCCCAGTAACCACTCTCCATAGTGACGTTGGCCGCAACTCCTTTACGAATGTATTTACAACCCCGCGGGTGCTGCGACTGCGACTTCTAATTGAAAAAACATTGAGGGCTGCTGTGTCTTTTTAGGAAAGGAGTCATAGTCACAGCACCCTTAAGGTCCCAATACAAACCCTTCCACTTATGTTATGGTCACATCTGCGTTGGAGACGCCATCGCTGTTTGCGTCCAAAATCGCCAGATGTACAGTCCCGCAACTCCTTTTGTTCGGACACCTGATGGATCCCATTATAGTCAATAGGGTCTGTAAGGCTCTGTGTGTGACTGCTACAGTGTTGGCCAAAAGTATTGGCCCCCCTGTAATTCTGTCAGATAATACTCGTGTTCCCCCAGAAAATGATTACAAGCACAAACTCTTTGGTAACATCTTCATTTATTTTGCTCGCAATGAAAAAACACAAAAAAGAATGAAAAAAAGTCAAATCATTGATCATTTTACACAAAACTCCAAAAATGGTCCGGACAGAAGTATTGGCGCCCTCAGCCTAATACTTGGTAGCACAACCTTTAGACACAATAACTGCGCACAACCGCTTCCGGTAACCAGCAATGAGTTTCTTACAAGGCTCTGCTGGAATCTTAGACCATTCTTCTTTGGCAAACTGCTCGCGGTCCCCCCTGAGATGTGAAGGGGGCCTTCTCCAAACTGCCACTAAGAGATCTCTCCCCCTCCCCCACAGGTGTTCTATGGGATTCAGGGCTGGACTCATTGCTGCCACTTTACAAGTCTCCAGGGCTTTCTCTCACCACCATTTGCTAGTGCTGACCTGAAGTGTGTTTTGGGTCATTGTCCTGCTGGAAGACCCATGACCTCTGAGGGAGACCCCGCTTTCTCACACTGGGCCCTACATTATGCTGCACAATGTGTTGGTCGTCTTCAGACTTCATAATGCCATGCACACGGTCAAGCAGTCCAGTGCCAGAGGCAGCAAAGCAACCCCAAAACATCAGGGACCTCCGCCATGTCTGACTGTAGGGACCGTGTTCTTTTCTTTGAAGGCCTCTTTTTTTTCCTGTAAACTCTATGTTGAGGCCTTTTCCTACTTTTGTCTCCTCTGACCAGAGAACATTCTTCCAGAACGGTTTTGGCTTTCTCAGGTAAGTTTTGGCAAACTCCAGCCTGGCTTCTGTCTCTGGGTAAGAAGTGGGGTCTTCCTGGGTCTCCTACCATACAGTCCCTTCTCATTCAGACGCTGACGGATAGTACGGGGTGACACTGTTGTACCCTCGGACTGCAGGGCAGCTTGCACTTGTTTGGATGTTAGTCGAGGTTCTTTATCCACCATCCGCACAATCTTGCGTTGAAATCTCTCGTCAATTTTTCTTTTCCGTCCACATCTAGGGAGGTTAGCCACAGTGCCATGGGCTTTACACTTCTTGATGACACTGCACACGGTAGACACAGGAACATTCAGGTCTTTGGAGATGGACTTGTAGCCTTGAGATTGCTCATGCTTCCTCACAATTTTGCTTCTCAAGTCCTCAGACAGTTCTTTGGTCTTCTTTCTTTTCTCCATGCTCAATGTGGTCACACAAGGACACAGGACAGAGGTGGAGTCAACTTTAATCCATTTCAACTGGCTGCAAGTGTGATTTAGTTATTGCCACCACCTGTTAGGTGCCTCAGGTCAGTAACAGGTGCTGTTAATTACACAAATTAGAGAAGCATCACATGATTTTTCAAACAGTGCCAATACTTTTGTCCACCCCCTTTTTTATGTTTGCTGTGGAATTATATCCAATTTGGCTTTTTGACAATTCTTTTTGTGGTTTTCCATTGAAGACAAATTAAATGAAGATATTACCAAAGAATTTGTGATTGCAATCATTTTCTGGAAGAACACGAGTATTATCTGACAGAATTGCAGGGGTGCCAATACTTTTGGCCAATGCTGTATTGTTGTTGTGGTCCGACTATCCTCCGAAAGGCCAGAATAGCAGATTGGCTAGTGTGTACCCAGCGTTACACTGGTGAAGACGTTGCAAGGCAACTTGATTGTGTGACAAAGTAGCCCAAGCCTAACTTTCGGACCCCTAGGAGTGTGATCCGGGGGTCGGGGCGTTACAATAATCTCCAGTCACTCCAGGTTTCCAATGTTATAAGCAAGGTACCATGAAGTTCACCCAAAAAATAAAAATGTAATGGAATGCTGGGACTTGTAGTCCACCAATGTGCAAGGTGCTGACTCTATTACTGTAACTCTCATCAGTCTCCTAGAAAAGCGTCTATCGTCTGAAAACTACATCTCCCATAATTCCTTCCATGTACCACACAGGCAACTGGACGGCAAGGAATCATGGGAGTTGTAGTTTTCGTCTCCTTCGCTAAACAAACTCCTGAAAAGTTTATTTTTTGTTTCCCTTCCTCTTCCCCGGGCTCCGTTATCCCCCCCGGTTCCCAATAGCCGTTCCCTTCCGCTAACCGTACCGGCACTTTTGGTAATACTCCATGGTCAGCTCGGAAAGACGGCTCTGGAGCTTCCAAAGGGTCGCCATGTCCCAGCTGGCTGGACGCGTCTCCATGGAGGCAGGACTGTACCACTGTGGACGGGGGTGGAATACTTGCATAATGTTAGTTTTTAAACACAGAGTAGATTAAATATCTAAATAAATAATATTATCTGTTACTGATAATGTAGACCAGATTAGCGGAGTCAGAAAGGGGATGGTATGTGCCATGTTTTACGTTTTGATAGTTCTGAGTGTAAATGGTTCCTTCCGACTTCCGCTCCCCTCCGCTCTTGGTCGTTGCCGCTGTTCCGGAAGCGTCATGGTGGCTCTGTTCGCTGCCTTGGCTTGGCTGTGATCCTTGTGTGGACACCTCAAGCTTTGTTCATGGTTGGCGTGGCCAGGAAACACATCCGAGCCAATAAGGGAAGCAGCTGGTGAGTAAGTCCAAACCCGACACCATCAGAACCGCCTGTGTGGTCGGAGGGGGTGCTGGGTGTTATGGAGGGGCAGTGATGTCAATGGGGGGGGGGCCATGTCCATACAAATATGACTGTTGTGGCCCAGTATGACGTCATAGGACCACAGCTGTGACCTGGTCTATGTTACCTCAGTGCCTGGCCATGTATCCCTATGGGCACGGTGACCGCGGCTGTCAACGCTTAGGAACCAAAGTCTGTCCGAAATTGTGGACGAAAATGTCCGTCCGATATTGGGGAGACATAGCGGATACGTGACGGACCCCATTACAGTCAGTGAGATGCCTAAGGATCTGTTGTAGACGGATCCATCTTTATTGTGCAGTCCGTTCCTCTCTTCCTATTGTCCAAGACGGATTAAACCGCGCTTATGTGAACGCTCTCTTAGGGAGCCTTGACACGGAGTAAACGCGCGGGTATTTTTGCAAAATACAGGTGTAAAAATAAGACTCCCGTTGACTTCAATGACATTTTACAGGCGTATTTTTACACGTGTAAAAAAATATCATTGAAGTCAATGGGAGTCATGTTTTTTACAGGTGTATTTTGCAAAAATACACGCGTGTTTACTCCGTGTGAAGGCTCATGTCCTAGCTACCTGATCCCAGGGTGCTGTACCGTAGCCATAATACAATAGCCGCTAGACGCCGTCCTCTTACAGCTGAGGATTTTCACTCCAGATACAATTTTTAGCATTGGCACAGATGTGAACAGGGCTGCAGATACTGTCTAGGCCTCATGGAGCGAAACGCAGCTCTGTGGCCAGTGAGTGGCGCAGTAGTAGGCAGGCTGGCGATACTAATGGGGTGTCCAGGTCCGTAAATATACAAGTCGTGCTCCAATACTAAATAATGTGACCCCCACATAACAATCACGTGGCTTATAGGTCAGACTATGGGGCATCACTCCAACTTCTTGTGTTGGAGTCTGAGATTGCAGACAGAAAGGTCCAATCGATGTCCCTGGGGGATCTTTTGTTATTTATCATTAGAAATGGCCGGCACTATTGTCTAATCCTAGGACAGACCAGAAGAACGGTTTAAAGACTCTCTTAGGCTGTGTTCACACTTATGTCCTAGTTTCCGTTTTCTTTTACAGACACCGCAGTGTTGTATCGATCATGGGGGGAGGGGGGGGTTGCCTACCCCCGGATCAACACTGTAGGGATTGTAGGGTTATAGGTTGGACTGGATGGACTAATGTCTTCATCCGACATCATCTACTGTGTAACTATAAGGGAGACTTCACACGGAGTAAACGCGCGTGTATTCTTGCAAAATACACGTGTAAAAACAAGACTCCCATTGACTTCAATGTCATTTTACAGGTGTATTTTTACACGTGTAAAAAAAATATCATTGAAGTCAATGGGTGTCTTATTTTTACATGTGTATTTTGCAAGAATACACGCGCGTTTACACCGTGTGAAGGCTTAAGACTCCCATTCACTTCAATTATATTTTTTACACGTGTAAAATGTCATTGAGGTCAATGGGAGTCTTGTTTTTACGCGTGTATTTTGCAAGAATACACGCGCGTTTACTCCATGTGAATGCTCCCTAATACAATGACTCCTGCTAGACCAAGTCTTGCAACGTCAGAAAACGTAAGGTATAGTAGATTCATATCCAGATGTGAACACGGCCTTTAGGGTTTTCAATGCAATTCACCAACATTTTTCATTTTCTTCTTCTGTGGGAAAAACCTTTCCACGGCTCTGGGTAACACGTGCGTTTTTTTTTTTTTTTTTTGCTGTATTGTTTTCCTGCAATGTGTGGATGAGATGAAATGGAACCTTGTTTGCTTTGCTGGGACTGTGACATGCCGCTTTGTTTCCTGTTGTGTCTCTGTAATGTGTGGACTCGGCCTTGGGGCATGTTCACATGGAGGAATCTAAGAGCGGATTCTGAGATCACAAAAAAAAAAAAAAAATCAGCATACTGCTTGGATCTTGCTGTGGATTCTGGGGCTCGGGAGTCTCTGCCTGTTCGGTTTATTCATCCGGGCCTAAACAACAGAGGAAAGCCACCAAACCTAGCCTCGGGGTCTATTGTGGATGGCCATC
This sequence comes from Leptodactylus fuscus, assembly GCF_031893055.1. Classification (NCBI taxonomy): domain Eukaryota; kingdom Metazoa; phylum Chordata; class Amphibia; order Anura; family Leptodactylidae; genus Leptodactylus; species Leptodactylus fuscus. Next base: position 17,863,265 of record NC_134267.1, on the reverse strand, counting down.
CATTTACATTGAGATCAATGGCTGCTACAGTTACCTGTCCTTGTCTTAGAGTCTTACATTGAGTTTATGTTTAAGTGGTTGGAGAAAAGTGTCTGTTTTCTTCCCAGATTGTCCCCAGATTGTGCTTGGTATTGCGGCTGATGCTAGCGTCCGGATGTCCGTCATTGGATGGAGGGTCAGATCGCTAAAAATCTTGCCCATTTTTAGATGGGAGATTCCAATGATGTGACCCTAGCCTTAGCCCTATTTATTTCAGTGGAGCTGAGTTGCAATACCGAATGCTACCTGTGGATCAGTGTGGTGTACTCCTCCTTCATGTTGGGCATCACATGGAGTTTTCTAGTCCTATTCACACAGGTGTACAGGAATAAATGCAGAAGAAGGACGGTTTAGTTGGTATTTACCACTGTACTTATGTTTATATTGAGAATTCGGAGTGATCCTACACGTGAAATTATTACCTGGATTGTTGTATGGAGTGACAACGGCAGCTCTATGTCACTGTGTGTCGGTGTCACCTGACGGCTTTCTGTTCTCTGTCGATGACTTATCTATTTGTCACGTACCGATGCCGCCACTGGAGACCTTAGGCCCCATCGATGACCAAGCGTGGTGCTGAGTTTGCAGCGGACATCTGTGTATACTCTGTGATGTACTGTCTAGAGATGAGGGAATAGTGAAATATTTAAGATTCAATATTCGTTTCGAGTAGAGCCTCAATATTCGACTACTCAATTGAATATCGAATCCCATTATAGTCTATGGGAAAAAATGCTCATTTCAGGGGAAACCACTATTCGACTAAAGGAGAGTCACCAAGTCCACGAGTAGCAGGAGGAGAGTGTTTAGGAGGAGCGCTGTGCAGTTAAAGCGCACGGACCGCATTATAGTCTATGGGGTCCATGCGCTTTAACTGCACAGCGCTTGCAGTTGCGCTGATAAAAAGTAAGCTCCCTCGTAACCGCAAGCTGCCTGCTCTCCCGACTAGCAAAGACGAGCCCGAAGCAAATCAATGCTGGTTCTGCAGCAGGCTCGTCCTTGCTAGTCGGGAGAGCTGGCAGCTTGCTGTTACGAGGGAGCTGAATTCTTCTCATAGGAATGCATTGACCAGCGTTGATTGGCCAGTGTACAGCATTCGGCCAATCAACGCTGGTCCTGCCGGATGCTCATCTGTGAGGAGGCGGAGTCTAAAATCGGACCACAGCAGTCTCCATGTGGTCCGATCTTAGACTCCGCCTCCTCACAGATGAGCCTCCAGCAGAACCAGCGTTGATTGGCTGAATGCTGTACACTGGCCAATCAACGCTGGTCAATGCATTCCTATGACAAAAAAGTAAGCTCCCTCGTAACAGCAAGCTGCCAGCTCTCCCGACTAGCAAGGAAGAGCCTGCTGCACAACCAGCGTTGATTGGCTGAATGCTGTACACTGGCCAATCAACGCTGGTCAATGCATTCCTATGAGAAAAAGTAAGCTCCCTCGTAACAGCAAGCTGCCAGCTCTCCCGACTAGCAAGGACGAGCCTGCTGCAGAACCAGCGTTGATTTGCCAAATGCTATACACTGTACAGCATTTGGCCAATCAGCGCTGGCTCTGAATCAAATATTTACTGCGAATAGCGATAGTAATCGATCAAGTACGAACATTTCGAATACCGTAATAGTCCATCGAATACCTACTCGCTCATCTCTAGTTCTGTCCACTATAGGGGCTTCTTGTGTGTTCAGTTCTGAGGACCTTCTCTCTATACCTTGGCATGGAGCATCGGATGGCGCACTCGGTCATGTGTATGGAGCCTTAGGCTCCGGACTGAGCCTATTCAGGATAGAAATATCCACTAGAGGAAAACAAAATCTGCTCCTGACTAACATTGAGGTGAATGATGGGAGGTGGTTTTGGAGGCGGATTCTGTCTCAGAATTGCACCTGCAAGTGTGAACCTCGCCTTTCTGTCCTAGTTTTGCTGTCATTTTGCACGTGGTGACCGTAATGTCAGATATTTGATACCCAGCAGTACAGATAGCAGATGACCCCGGTTCGGATATCTCGGTATTTGGTAACGCACCTTAGCCGGAGCGTCTATATTGCCGATCGGACGACACGTGCTGGGCTCAAGGTGAGCGGTAACGTTACTGGGTCCTCGGGGTCAGCGGCGTCTACACACGGCGGATTACTTCTCACGTTTCTACACAGCTCAATTACGCTAATGTGATTCAGTGATCTTTCCGGCCCACCTCGGATCTGAGGCGTGAAATGACATTAGCATTATTAATAAATGGAGGAACAATCCGGTGAAGTGTGGGAACAATGGCATCTCCGAGTAGCGCAGCCTTACAGGACGTCCGTGTGTATACGGCACCCTGACTACGGTTACTGTACCACAGATCTAAGCCGGATCCATCACCATTACTGATCCCTTACTTGGTGAATCCATCACGTAATATTCCTAATTTGTCACTTCTCTCCAATATTTCCCCCCTGCCTATGGTTTTTCTGATTTCCCTCCACTGAGCACTGAGCATCTCGAGCTTAAAGGGATCCTATTATTAAAACTCAATTTTTTTGTCCCTAACACGCAGGAATAGCCTTAAGAAAGGCTATTCTTCTCCTACCTTTAGATGTCTTCTCCGCGCCACCGTTCCATAGAAATCTCAGTTTTCGCCGGTATGCAAATGAGTTATCTCGCAGCACTGGGGGCGGTCCCCAATGCTGCGAGAAAACTCTTCAGCACTGCCTCTCTGCGCATCTTCTTCCGGCGGTGGCTTCAAATGTCTAGGCCTCGGGCAGACGACTGTGCATGCCCGCCGGTAACAAGAAAAATGGCCGCATACAATACTGTGTAAGCGGCCATTTTCTAGTGGCCCGGGCATGCGCAGTCGGCTCTGACCGAGGCCTAGAAGATTGAAACCCAGGATGGAAGAAGACACAGGGAGAGGGTGTTCCAGAAGAAGATGGAGGCGGCGCTGGAGATTTGTTTCGCAGCATTGGGGACGCCCCTAGTGCTGCAAGAGAACTCATTTGCATACAGACGAAAACCGAGATTTCTACGTAACGGCGGTGCGGAGAAGACATCTAAAGGTAGGAGAAGAATAGCCTTTCTTAAGGCTATTCCTATGTGTTAGGGACAAAAAATTGCGTTTTAATGATAGCATCCCTTTAACCTGCTAGGATAGGTAGAGGCACCAAAGCTCCAGCGCTAGTGATGTACCGTGACCCCAAAGTCTTAGGAAAGTGGTTGCTAAGTGTGAAATTTTGACTTATGGGTGCTTCAATCTCTGGGTGGTGACTTCTGCTATGGAGGACTCCAGTGAATTATTATATTACACTGAGACCCCCAGGAATAACGGGGACCTGCCCCCAGTCAGTGTGGTGTATTATACCAGGGTGACGGCATGTGGAGACGACTGTGAGGTCTTCTTCCTTTGCAAATTTTGGCCCTGTGGAATCTGCAGTGGAAAAACAGAGCTGCAGCTTTCTTCTATGTGAGCCTAGGCAAAGAGGTGGAAACAGTCAGGCCCAGAGGTTAGCATTGTAGCCTTGCAGCACCGGGGCCCTGGGTTCAAATCCCAAATAGGACACCATTTGTCTGGAGTCTGCACGCTCTACCCAAGTCTGCTGGGTTTGTGCCAGGTTCTCCTTTTTGCACCCAGACTTCAAAAAAGGATAAAAAAAAAAAGTGTCCCATATTATTAAGATATTGCTCCAATATCCAGAGGGGGGACACATTGTGGGGTTGGATCTGTAGTGCTGCCTATCAACTGCTATACTGGTCTGTCCAGACCGCCGTATCCCGTGTAGGTGAGGCTGAATCCTGTATCTATAAGGGTTACATGCTCACATAGGGTAAGCCACATCCAGCCAATATCCTGCCCGCACATGGCCTCCAGTAATCGCATGGTTATACAGTATAATCCGGCGATCCTTGGTGGCCACACGTGGCATCGGGGATGATAGATGTGTATCGTTATTGGCTACGTTCCTTATATGATGTATTATGACTTCGTGTTACACGTCTGTTCTGGCTTTGATGACGTCGCGGGTGGTGTTAGATCTGTAATAGTTGTAGATCACCATTTCTTGGCAATGGTTTCTAAAACAAATATGACTTGGGCCCGGTTCACATCTGCGCTCGAGCCATAGCCATAGGTATTCGTGCAAGCAGCTGAACACCAAGGGGTTAATATTCGATTGGTGTACAGCCACTTACAGGAATACCTATGGCGGGGAGGTATTCGATCTAATATGGCGGGGAGGTATTCGATCTAATATGGCGGGGAGGTATTCGATCTAATATGGCGGGGAGGTATTCGATCTAATATGGCGGGGAGGTATTCGATCGAATATTACTCGCTCATCCCTACGTTATAGTCTTTGGGGTCTGCGGGTTTCCTTAGGTGACGGATATGTTTCCTTTCGGTTGTTCCCCAGGAGGACTCCCCAAACAGAAACCTGAATGTGAAGTGGTCCTTATCACTATATGCAGCCTGGCCTCATCCTGTACATAGAGACTTCTTCATGGCTATTAGGGCGTGTGGACATCCTAAAGGGGCTCCTCAATGTCCCAGCATCACGAGCCATTTCTGATCCAGTGGTCCCGAGCTATCTCATGGTCGTTGTGTAATACTACATGTCTCCTTCAGGGGTGCCGTCTTGAAAGGCTTCCTCTGGTGAAGCTAGACTCTTTTAGTCCAGCTTCACATCTGCACTAGAGACTCTGCCGCAAAAACGCCAAAAATTGATGGAGAGAGAAAGAAGTCCTGCACGTTTTCAGTATAAAAACCGTGGACACCCAGCAGACCCCATTACGTTTGTGGGTTCACGGATACCTGATATACCGATCCGGCTCCCATGGTTAGACCCTGCCTTATCCCAGCCATGTGACCAGCGCCTTAGCCCTTCCAGGCACTTGCCTACTGAAGTTAATCTCTCCTGGAGACCGCCATTGTTCTCCGCCGCGATGGTTGTGCGGGGATTGATAGGGCGGCTAATAAATCGTCCTCATCCAGATTTGTGAATGAACAATTTGTTTCTCGAGCCCCTTTTTATTTATGTCAGACCATTAATGCCAAGCCGGATAATGTCTTCACGGGCACAATAGCTTCTGCCTGAAAGGCTGGCTGGCACCTGGCGCCGCGCGGCTCTTCATGAGATTCCAGCAGGGAGAACCTCGTGCCAGACACAATCCATTGTAGGAAGAAGCGACAATATCCTGCCTCGCTCAATGGTGACAAGTGACATTTGTGGTTTCCACAATCTTAATAAGCAGCCTATTGGCAACGCTGGCCCGGAAAGAACAGCTCACTTAGTCATAGTGCGAGCGGCCGCTATAAAGGGCACCGGCCGGCTTGGGTGGCCAGTGAGATGACCTTTAGTTGTGTGGGAAGGAGCTGCCAAAGATGGAGGCGTCAATGTGTATCATGAACAGGCCCTTATGATGTGTATCCAGATTTGGACATGGGTCGCCCATCAGTCGCCTTCTTTATTATGGGTCTTGCTTCTGTATCGGGGCCCCATCTGCCTTGCACCATTTTAAAATGGGGGTCTATTTAATGTGATAGAGGGACCTTAGTGATCCTTGGGGTCAACTACTACCACTGCAGCCCCCATAGCTATGCCCCTGGTGGTCTCTTTCGGTTGCTTTTGCTGCCCCTCCTGACCCCATATACACATGGATGCTGAGCCCGGCCATGTATTCTCAATGGGGAGAGGGAAACATCAGCCGGCATATATCCAGCAGTGGTTTATCTACTGGGTTAAAGGGTTTTTTGGGGGGTCTTTGAGAGTAATGTCTCCTTAGGATACATCATCAGTATCAGATTGGTGGGTTCTGACACCCCGAATCCCCCACCAGTCCACTACCTGAGGAGCGCCGCTATTTACCGAATACCAAGCGCAGCGTTGTATATTATATATATGTATAGGCCACATGACAACTTAATGTGATGTCACGGGCACTTGCACTTCAAGCGGCTGATCTGTGTCGGTTCCGGGTATCCGCCGCACTCATCTGAACGCTTCAGCATTCCCTGTATTGGATAAGCTTACATACTAATACTATATATGCCAGGCCCTTATAGGTATACAGAGGGAAGCGGGGGGAGTCTTGTACCTGAGTCGGGACACCCCCATATGGTCAGCTGGTTGGTTGAGCGCTTTTAGGCTCCATTCACACTGTGACCTAATAAGCGAGTGGGGCAGAAATGGAAGAAGAATTTGGATCAGGAGTCCGGCTCAGATTCCTCTTCTATTTCCACCCTTAGGGTAAGTTCACACGGGGTTTTTTGGTCAGGATTTTAAGGCCGTATTTGCCTCAAAATCCTGACCAAAAATACAGATCCCATTGAAGTCAATGGGAGCCTGCTCCCGGAAAAAGAAGTGAGGTGCTCATTGTTCAGGCCGTTTCACCTCGCAATTCGGCCTGAGGACACTCGCTCCTCCGGACTAGGCCCATTCATTAATCCGGAGCGGAGTGCGCGGCTGGATGTTGGTACAGTGCACCGGCATTCAGTCTCGGCTACTCGTATTTTGGACCGGAATCTGAGGCGGCCTCCACCTCAGCTTGCGGTTCAAAAACCCCTGTATGAACTTCCCCTTAGAGTCACCATTTGTTGGTATTGCAATATTGCCTACGTTTCGATGCCTGTTTGTTATGGTCTCCTTTATCTGTGGTTTTCTTGTATCTCCACAGGCATTTCAGTAGGACAATGGAAGAGCTTGTCCATGACCTTGTGTCAGCACTGGAAGAAAGCTCTGAGCAGGCCAGAGGATGCTTTGCCGACACCGGAGACCATTCCCGAAGCATCTCATGTCTCCTTAAGAGGCAAGCAAGGAAGCGTCGAGGAAGGAAGAGACGTTCCGACAATACTCATCACCCATGGGAGACGGGCCACTGTCTCAGCGACGGCTCAGACTCCAGTCTAGAAGAACAGAACAAGGACTACAGGGAATGTGTCGGCAATAACAAGAAGGACAGCGACTCGGACGATCAACTCTTATTGGCCAAGAGGAGACCGTCCTCCACTATCAACAACATCCGCAGTAAAAGGCCGCTGTGGCACGAGTCTGACCTAGTGGTTGATACTTTGGGAAGTAGAACCTTACGAAGAAGACGGAAAGTGAAAAGAATGGCCATCGACCCTCCTGCGGATGTCGCCGCCGCCTTGACGTTGTCTCGTGATCAGGCGATGGACAATGACTGCAAATATTACCAGCACCTGGAGATATCCAAGAATAAAGTGAAGAAACGCAAGATCGCTCCTACTAGGCACGGACCCGAGGTGCCCGATGAGGGAGTGGTGGTGGAAGGGGAAGACATCGGGCACGGAGCCAAGGACAAGATGGACTATGAAGAGCAGAAGGGATCGGATGAGAACATGAGCGACAGGTGGTGTTGGGGGGGACAATATGTGGGAATCTAAAGATGCCTTGTTATTAGTGTATGGGGGTGGAAGAGAGAATCCATTGCCCCTCTCCCCAAAACTGTGATCGCCAACATTCAGTTATCCGATACGTACGGGGAATCACTGCACGCCAATGGGAAAAACTGACAATGTCCTCTTTAAAGCTGCTGCAGCACTGTGATATTTCCCGCTTCTGCTTCACAGGCCATAGGATTGGTCACATGGCCTATTTATGGTTAGGACCTATTACAGTGAATTGTAATACCAAGCATAGCCACTATACAATGAGTGGCTCTGTGTTTGGGGATCAGTGAAGCGGGAGCAGGGCTTGTCCAAGTGCTGCAGTGTCTTTAAAGGGATCCTATCATTGGAATCCATTTTTTTCTGACTAACACATAGGAATAACCTTAAGAAAGGGTATTCTTCTCCTACCTTTAGATGTCTTCTCTGCGCCGCCGCTCGATAGAAATCCGGGTTTGCTTCGGCGTGCAAATGAGTCCTCTAGCAGCACTGGGGGCGGGCCCAATGCTGCGAGAGAACTCTCCAGCGACGCCTCCATCTTCTTCAGGAACGGGCTCTACCTGCGTCTTCCGTACTGGCTTTCAAACTTCTAGGCCTCGGGCAGAGCCGAGTGCGCATGCTCGGGCCACAAGAAAATGGCTGCTTACACTGTAAGCTCGTGTAAGCGGCCATTTTCTTGTGGCTGCTCACACAGTAAGCTGCCATTTTCTTATGGCCCAGGTATGCGCAGTCGACTCTGCCCGAGGCCTAGAAGTTTGAAGCCCAGGACGGAAGAAGATGCGTCAAGACCCCGTTCCTGAAGAAGATGGAGGCGGCGCTGGAGAGTTCTCTCGCAGAATTGGGGACGCCCCCAGTGCTGTTTGAGCGCTGAGGACCACCCCCAGTGCTGAGAGAGAACTCATTTGCATACAGTCGAAAACCTGGATTTCTACCGAACGGCGGCGCGGAGAAGACATCTAAAGGTAGGAGAAGAATAGCCTTTCTTACGTCTATTCCAACGTGTTAGGTAGAAAAAGAGTATCCAATGATAGGATCCCTTTAAACAGCTGAACAATAGGGATTCTGGGTGTCAGACCCCCACTGATCTGATATTGATGACCCATCCTAAGACCCCAGCACATGACGGGTGTGCATCTGATTTGGGGCCACGTATTGTAGGGAATGCAGCCTGGGTGACATCCATGTGTGATCCAGGAGCACTTTTATATGTAGTTACCTCTATGGTGTCTTCCGATCGATTCCGTTCCGATGAAATGTCACAGGATAGGACCTGCTCTATTTTCTTCGGAACGGACCATTGGACGGCATGAGGCCTCATATCTTGACTATGTGAATGGTGGGGGTTTGACATCCATGACTCTTTCCAATTGACTGTTTTAAGAGTCTGCCAATGATATCATGTTCATTAGTCACTTGATACATCAGCTCAGTCCTATTCAAGTGAATGAGGCAGAGTTGCAATACCGAGCACTGCCACTATGCGATGTATGGCGCTGTGCTTGGTCTTCACTGAAGAGGTTACAGGTCACTTACCTGAACAATGTAGTCTCTTCAACCAGCTGATCCGTGGGGGTCCCAGGTGTTGGACCTCCTCTGATCAGAAAGTGATGACTTATCCTAAGGACAGATCATCGATATATGGGCCCCGTAAAACCCTTATAAATATTGGTAGCAAGTCCTATAGGACAAGTCATCAACAGGGGTCTGATACCTGGGACCCTGACAGGTCAGTTGCTGCAGTGACATCATATTTATTTGTCACATGACCTGTTCACAGCTCAAGTGAATGGGGCTGAGCTGCCATAAATGCATGTGATCAATGAAGATGACATCCTTGGCACGAGGAATGAATCCCTGTTATGTGAACAAGTCCTAGCGAATGAATTTTGCAGAATATATATAATAATAATAATAAAAAATATATTATATAAAAGAATATCTAATAATATATTATATATTTATATATTATATTAATTATAATAATAATAATAAATAATAAATATATTATATATTATATTAATTATATATTATTATATATTATATTTAATATTTCCGATTTTGCATGTGATATATGGCTGGAGGAAAAAATCAGAAATGGGACAGGGTCGCCCTCGGTGCCCTACAGATAATCCGCTCACCTTATATAACCTTTTTTTCCAGGCTTGCAGAAATAATCATTCCCCTTTCTTGGGGCTCTGACGTCTTACGTGCCGCAGGAAGGTCTCGAATGGCTTTCTGCGTCAGGCCCCGCTCCCTTCTGGAGCCCTCGTGTCCTGGGATCAGACTGAATAGCTCGGCATTAGAAAGGAGCAGCGAGCGTTTGATGGCGGCAGATAATAAAATTCATCAATTGTGTCAGCACCTCCGTGCAGGCGCATCTGGCTCCTTGTCAGCCTCCCATTAGATTCCTGAGGTTTTATGTGCCAAAAATAATCCGCTCGGTTGTTCATAAAACCCCCGCTGCTCCAGCCCCCATTAGCAAACAACTTTTCTTCCCTTGTCTTGGACATTGAATAGAGGAAATAGTTGACTCTGATTATTTTCTATTTTATTTCATGATTATTTATTTTTTTTGTGTGTCTTTTGCAGTGAATCCAGCAGTATCAGCAGCAGCGACGCCGGCTTGTTTACGAACGATGAGGGACGCCAAGGTACGGGAAGGTTTCTCCTCTGCTCGCCGAATTAAGTCTAATTGAAAGGCGCTAATTAGGGAAACGCTTTACACCTTCTAATTAATACTGCCGGGGAAGACCCAGTATTGCTAGAGTGTAATCCTCCCATATACATAGTAGTCTTTTTACGTTGCTGGGCTGTACACAGGGAGACATGGCGGATTCTTGTATATAGAGCGACATAACAGAATGCTATAAGGGATATATGGTATGAAAGGGGTCGTCCCCATCAGCGATCATATTCATTGTATAGATCACACAGTATTTGCCATTTACAGGCAGGATATAGGGAAGAGTTGTGACATTTACTTACTTAGTAGGGCTCCATCTGGTGGTCAAATTGTATAGCAATCTGCGCGTCCATTTAAGGAGCTGGGTGCTTATGGACGCACATGCTCAGTCACTTCTCCCACAGCCTGTAATCTTCATATTGATGCGTAATGAGGGCAGCCAATAGAAATAACTTCTTAGGGCGGCTTCACATCTGTGCCCGGTCTCCGCGTTGCAGGTTTCCGTCTCCTGCCCGAGAAACTGGACAGGAGACGGAAAGCGGCAGTCAGTCTTATGGGTTTGCAAAGTGTCCGCCCGTGAGCGTCTTCTGGTCTCCGTGGCGAAATCGTTTATTTTAACTGGACATTAAGGACTTTGTGTTCAGTTAAAAAAAAAACAAAAAAAAAAAACAGTTTCGCCGCGGAGGCCAGAAGACGCTCACGGGCGGACACTGACTGCCGGGTTTCCGTCTCCTGTCCAGCTTCTCAGGCAGGAGACGGAAACCTGCAAAGCGGAGACTGGGCGCAGGTGTGAACCCGCCCTTACCCCTGCTGTTCAGGGAAGGAGCAGAACCTCAGCCGTCACTTAGCATGGCACCACCTGGTGGTCAAAGTGTATAGTAATCTGCACATCCACGTAAGGAGCTGAGTACTGGCGGACGCACATGCTCAGTCACTCCCGCCATAGCTAGGTGTCTGCATAGTGATCCTCTGCTCAATAGAAATAACTTTCTGGCCTGCTTGTCAGGAGAGGAGCGGAGTCTGTACAGTACAGGGGCGGGATAGGTGCAGGGAAGTAGGAAGGGACTAGGAGGGAAGAGACTGATCGCACCCAGTGTCTGCACACAGCAGCACGAAGGACATGTGGAAGGGAAAAATAGTAAAAATACCTTTCGTGTAAAAATGGTTAAAAGGGATTGTCCAGGATAAGCGGTTTTTGGTAAGGAGGCCGGGGAAGGTAAAAAAAAATAAATAAAAAAAAAATACAGAAAATAAAATAAATCGTACGCACCTGTGTCCTGCTGCTCTGGTGTCTTCTTATGGCAGACAAGACCACTGAGACCAATTGGTGGCCTAAGTAAAGGAAGAGGGACGTCACTTGTCATATCCCGTGTCCTTCCCTTAGACTGGGACCGCGATGGGAGACGCCAGAGCCCAGGGGACAGGTGACCGAATGTTATCATTTGCCTCAATGGCTGTTTGACACTGATCACACAATTCTGGTCCTGTTTAGAATAAAAAAAATAAATAAAAATACTTGAAGCTCTTTCCTATACAGGGCTGTAATGTGTTAATAACCCTTGTTGTAGGTGCAGGAGAGGGAAATAACCCCCGAGTGACCCGGGTAAATCAGTTACTTAATTTCTTCCATGCCTTGTGATTCCAGGTGATGATGAACAGAGTGACTGGTTTTACGAGAGCGAGTCCGGCGGAGCGTGCGGCATCACCGGGGTCATCCCATGGTGGGAGCAGGACGGGTCAGCAGAGCTGGAGAGGGAGCTGCCTGACCCCGTCTTTGAGAGTATCCTCACCGGCTCCTTCCCCCTCATGTCCCAGACTGCTCAGAGAGGTCAGTGCGCTCATACAGACGTCTTCTATCTCTCATCTGTCCCTTGGAAAGAGCATTGGTAACGTTGTGTTGTGTGCTCCTTAAAGGGGTTGTCCCATTAAGGACACGTATCCCCTATCCACACGATTTTGGGTAAGGTTCAGATTGCTTGGTGTTTGACTGCCGAGTCCTCCAGTGGATGGGAGAAGTGAATGGAGGGCTGGGCACGCAAACACACTGGGGCTTCAGGAGGGCTTTCCCTGATCACTGTTGGATCCCCATCGATTATACCCTTACCCTATATCCTGTGGATAAATGTCCTTAAAGGGGTTTCCAGCCTCAAATCTGTTTTTTTCATACTGTGACCTATCCATAGTACACGTCCTGAATATGTGATTTGTCAGGGTCCAACACCTGAACCCAGCGCAGATCAGCTATCGCAGGAGCTCCCAGGTACCAGAAGCTACTAATAGATGGGGAGCACATGCAGTGCACCTATTCAGGTTATAGGAGCAATGCTGCACTTCCCTGGAACAACCACCGTGCAGCGGACAGATAGGAGCCGCATTGTCAGTTCACAAGCTGCTTTCAGTACTTAGCCATGGAGAACTTGTTTCCCCCTGGATGAGTGACATTGACACTGATATTGGGTCGTCGCTGCTTCCACCAATGATCTCCAAAATAAAATGACTCTATAGACACATTAGGCCCCTTTGGCACCGCTTGGAGCTTTCTGTCACTAGAAATCTTACAAGGATGTGAAATTTCTGAGTCGTGTCAAAGGGGTTTAATCTTTTATTCTGGAAATTCGTGATGGTGATGAGAAAATTTCACCCATGTGATCAGGTATCTATGACCATGACTTGCTCCTTTAAGACATAAAACTATTTTCCTTTGCTCTTTCTTATCCAGCAATTTGACAATAGAGATAAGTATTTTTTTTTTTTAGGATTTACATGTGACCTACATACTGACATCCATCTTCTGTGTTTAGGGTTCCAGGCGAGGTTGAGTCATCTCCACGCCATGCAGGCAAGAAGCGTAAGGAAGTCGTCATTGAACCCGAGTCCTCTGGTAGGTGGTAGTCTTTCTTTTACTGTGCTGCAGTCTTCTGCACAGCAGGGGGCACTGCTATACATGGAGGGGCCACATCCCCTTAAATCTCCTAGTAATATGTCTTGTCTTGACTATGAGATAGGGAACCCCTTTAAACTTGCTGATCGGTGGGGTACAACTGCAGAGACCCCAATTGATCATAGGATGTTCACACCCTATTTTCAATAGAGCAGAAGTTCAGAAGTTTATGACACCAATGGGTATTGCCAGAGGTGACTTAAGAAGACCATATCGGTCATCTTCAGAGCGGTGGCGGACATTTGTAACCTGCCGCAGACATTTGTGACTTGCTGCTCTATTTAGACTGGATTGCACAACACCCTAGTTATTGTGATCAGCGGGGGACCCAGAGATCAGCCCGAAAGTTACCCCCTATCCTGTGTTATTAATGAATTACCTTTTTAATGGGATTTTATGGGACTTACTTATTGAGGACCTATACTTATTATAGGTGATCAATACATTATCGATGGGGGTGTTATACCTGGCGTGACAGATCATCTGTTTAAAGAGGCTGAAACTTCTGCTGATGGCCTTATATTCATCAGCAGCTCAGTCCCATTCAAGAAAATGGGGCTGAGGTGCAATGTCAACCACAGCCCCTATGACATGTATAATACTGTGCTTTGTATGCAGTGAAGAGGGCGCTGCACTCACCTGAACGATTCGGCTTTTTGAACCAGCCGACGTGCGGGGACTACTTATGTGGAACCCCCATCAGTCATATATTGACCCATCCTAAGTCCTGGACAATCCCTTTAAAAATGCATTACTTTGCATGGGAGAAATAAGTGAGGTGCAGGATTACATGATCACTTCTTGTGAGGATCAGGAGCTTGCAGCGTCACCTTCTTTATACTTGTCGATGTGTAGATGTGCTTTGCTAATCTATCTATCTATCTATCTATCTATCTATCTATCTATCTGTGTGTGTGTGTATATATATATATATATATATATATATATATATATATATATATATCTCACACATATAGAGACAGATTATCTATCTCCCTTCTATCTACACACACACACACACACACACACACACACACATATATATAAATACATATACAGACTTTCTACAGATTGTGTTGTAATATAATGTCAACTACTGTAAATTTCCCTCACTCCATGACAGTGTCCGGCGCTGGGCTCGCTCTGTATCGCCGCTTGCCGTAGTCTATATCAGCGCGGAGTTAATCTATCAGTTGTAATGGCCCCTATAAAAAAACAAAATGAGATTGCAATAAGCCCAGAAAATGGGCCACAAATCCCGTGAGCGGTCAGATAGTCAGTCAAGCAAAAATAAAAATGGATGCCTGTGATACACGGGTATTTCTCAGCACTGAGTTATAGGCGGTCAGAGATCAGAGGGCAGCGTGTTAAACCGTATTACAGCGCAGGTCCCGGGACTCGCCGCCTGTAAATGAAGAGACTATTTCATGGTGTTTCTCTTTTTAATAGGACTATAAAGACCCCTTTTTATATGAAGCCCCCTCCCCCTGTATTTTTTAACAAAGGATAAAATATTGTGCTAGGAATTTCATGGAAATTGTTTTTAGATGTGATGTATTACGATATTGGAAAAAATTAGATACTTTGTTACCGCAACATACCCTAGACTAGGTCATCAGTATAGGATCTGTTTGGGGGCCGACACTGGGACCCCCACATCTTTTCTAGCAGCCTCTAGGTAAGTAATAGAAGCGGCGCAGCAGTATAGCGGTGGTCCGAGGACATTGTATCCCTGCCCCTATTACTTATATAGGAGCGCAACTGCATGTGCTGCCCACAGCTGATCTGCGTGGGGTCTGGATGTTGGACACCCATAGATAATATACTGATAATATATCCAGTGGTTAGGTCATCAGTATGAAAAAAATCATCCATTCATTTCAATGGGGAAAAAAACTTGCATGTGTTCGCAATCGTGCCGTGGCTCTCCACTCAATAACAGGCATAGTGCCATATGCTGCTTAGAGGCTGTGATTTGTATCGCAGATCAGCCCCATTCACTTGAATGAGACTGAACTACTTCTGCACCATGTGACTGATGAGCGTGAATTCGTTAGCACAGGGCAGAGGCGTGAGTGCTCCTGGGTGTCAGACCCTCTTCAACAACATATTGAATATGCCGTCCAAATTTAAAGGGGTTTCTGGGATTTATATGTGGTTAGGTTATTAGTATATGATCAGTGGGGTGGAGGAGGGGGGGGGGGGGTGTCTGACATCTGAGACCCCCAGAAATCAACTGGTTAAAGAGGCCACATAGTTCTCGTGCCTGCTGCGGTTTCTCCATTCAATAACCAGCACAGCGCCATCTGTTATGTAGAGGCTGTGCTTGGTATTGCAGCTCAGCCCCATTCACCTCCACCTCATTCCCATGACTGCTGTGCCGTATGATGTTCTCAGCACATGGAAGAGCCCGGGCATCGGATTCTACCCCATAACCTATTTCATTGCCCAAGTCCCGAAAACCCCTTTAAAGGGATCCTATCATTGGATACCTTTTTTTTTTTTCTCCCTAACATGTAGGAATAGCCTTAAGAGGGCTATTATTCTCCTGCCTTTAGATGTCTTCTCTGTTTGGTAGAAATCCGGGTTTTCTTCTGTATGCAAATGAGTTCTCTCGCAGCACTTGGGGCGTCCCCAATGCTGCGAGAGAACTCTCCAGCGACGCCTCCATCTTCTTCTGGAATGGCCTCTCCCTGTGTCTTCTTCCGTCTTGGGTTTCAATCTTCTAGGCCTCGGGTAGAGCAGACTGCGCATGCCCGGGCCACAAGACAATGGCCGCTTACACAGTAAGCTGATGCAAGCGGCCATTTTCTTGTGGTTGCTTACACAGTAAGTTGGTGTAAGTGGCCATTTTCTTGTGGCCCCAGACATGCGCAGTCGCCTCTGCCTGAGGCCTAGAAGATTGAAACCCAGGACAGAAGAAGACCCAGGGAGAGGCCGGTTCCTGAAGAAGATGGAGGCAGCGCTGGAGAGTTCTCTCGCAGTATTGGGGACGCCCCCAGTGCTGTTTGAGTGCTGAGGCCCGCCCCTAGTGCTGCGAGAGAACTCATTTGCATACCGAAGAAATCCCGGATTTCAAGCGAACGGCGGCGCGGAGAAGACATCTAAAGGTAGGAGAAGAATAGCCTCTCTTAAGGCTATTCCTAAGTGGTAGGCAGAAAAAAATGGTTGGATCCCTTTAAGCCCTTACAACCTCCTGGGCCCGAGCCTTTCCCAAAAGCCTCCTAATAAAACAAAGCACATGCCACATCTCCGAATCGCCAGCCGTATTTTCTTCTATCCCCTCCTCCCCGCCCCGGCTTTCCTCATACACGCATCCAGCCATCTGATTATTCTTTCAATTCCCCGCTTCCATTATTCTCAAATAGTCCTATAAAACCCAAAATATGAGAAATAGGCAAAGGGAGGGGAAAAAAAAAAAATAATACGGGAGGGTATTTTATGTCTGTCCGTGATGGATCGGCCCTCTGGAAAGGGAAACAAAACACTAAATATCTGTAATCCCGCATTATTTACCGCATGGCTGCTTAAATGCTACTTTAAGCCTCATAAAATTAAAAGGGAAGAGATTCTCCCGACTGTAGCAGGAATTGGATTTAGGGAGAAAGGTGCGGAGCCAAAATATTGCTACAGAATTAAATGTCAAAAACTCTTCTTTAATCGCAGATCTATGGTTCACACTGTGTGGTTATGATTAATACATTTAATCTAAATCACTGAAAGTTGCTCTGCCTCGCCCATAAAATACCGCGGGACACAAATCAGTTTTACTGGAGGCGGATAACAATCGCCAAATAATGCATCTTCCCGCCCAATAAATTGTCACTTATACCTTTAACTAAAAATCAATTCATCTCGCCAGAATTTACGGCCGTTCCCCTCCCCGATAAATCTCCTCAACTGTTTATTCATTTGCTTTTTTGATACATTTGCGCCACTTTTGCCACGCTCCAAACGTTTTTCCCTTTTGATTCATTGTAAATGAGAAAATCTATTTTGACTCAATTTTCTAGTGAAGAACTTCGGATCTCGCAAAAGCCAGTCATTCTTTTCAGTCTCCTTATAGATTGGGTACCCTTGAACTCGCCCGGCGGGAGAGGTTTTTTTTTTTTTTCTTTCTTTTTCTTATAGGTTTGGAAGGGAATATTGGGTATTGGATGGCGGTGTTATTTATAGGGTTAGGGCGTGGGCGCATGACCGGGGGTGGTTTGTGGCGGGATGTAGTCGGCGTGATGGATGAGTGTATTCTGTGAGGCGTTCACGTCTGTGGCGGCGTCCGATTTGTTGCGGTGACGTGGATGATGATGGAGTCGGTCCTATCCTGCTCCGTGTCATCGGAATATAATGGATCAGATGTCACGCCAAGTGTTATCTCATACCACCTCATGTGCATGGGGCCTGTGAGGATACTTATCCCCATTAAAGGGGTGGTCCAGTACAAGAAGTCACCCCATAGCCAAAGGGTATGGGTTAAAGGGATCCTATCACTTGGGACACGTCGGAATAGCCTTAAGAAAGGCTATTCATCTCCTACCTTTCGTCGTCTTCTCCGCGCCGCCGTTCGCCTACAATCCCGTTTTTTCTCGGTATGCAAATTAGTTCTCTTACAGCACTGGGGGCGGGACCCAGCGCTCAAACAGCACTGGGTGTGTCCCCAATGATGTAAGAGAACTCTCTCCAGCGCCGCCTCCTCTTCTTCAGCAGCGTCCTCTTCAGCATCTTCTTCTGGTGGTGGCTTGTAACTTCTAGGCCTCGGGCCTTGGGCAGAGCAGACTTTGACTGTAATGTAAATTATAAGATGGGCACTTTCTTGCACCAGAAAAGTATGACTTGATAGAAGAAAGTGTCCACTATGTGATTTTATATTGGGATGAATGCAGGTGGAGGCAGCTCCTATGATGGATCAGGGCAACGGACATTGAATAACAGTTGTGTGAACCTGCCATAATTTATACTATTGGGATAGCTACCGGTATCTCTATTAAAGGGGTGTTCCAGTAACAAGAGGTCGGTAACATTCTGATCAGTGGGGATCCAACCACTGGGACCGCAGGTGGGACTCGAAGCTTTTGGGCTCCAGTGCATAGTTTGTAATATGGCCGCCACTTACCTTGTGATATATGTGGGAGGGGGCATTTTGGAGCCCCCTCAGGGCTCAGTCGTGATGGCTACCACTGCATCCCCTATGGCTACGCCCCTGGCTTGGCCCCCCAATGATAAGAAGAACTAGGGTGTTTTGCCACCCTAGCTTAGATGGAGTGGCAGATGGGGCAGCACCGGACATGACTGAACACTGTGTATGGCTGGCTGTGGCCATAATGAATGGGCGGGGCTTGGGTCATATTATTGGAAGATTCCAGGATAGCGATCCCAGATGCTAAGTGCTATCCGTAACAATGGGCGGGGCTTGGGTCATATTATTGGAAGGTTCCAGGACAGCGATCCCAAATGCTAAGTGCCGTCAGTAACAATGGGCGGGGCTTGACCCTTGATCACTTCTTTCGGTGCTCTGTTGGTTATGCCTTTCCAGTGAAGTCCATTGTCTATGCCGCGAGCGGTCCTGACCCCCCCCCCCCCCTAACTATTACATTATTACAAGTTTGGGGATTCTAATGCACCATCTGTTCCTCTATAAAGTCCCGCTCCTTCCCTATTACGCCATATTCATGCTACCTGGTGAATACGTAGTGGCGGGGTATAAGTAATTTGCGCTTGATCTATAGTTGTTTATGGTAAAGCATATTGGGTGTTAAAATGATTGATTCCAGGAGCAAAAAATCATTTGAGCGGACGGATTAACGTTCATTAATTTTACTAATTACATAGCGAGAAAAACAGATGTTTTGTTAGGCGGAGATCAGGCATTAATTGCAGGTCCTCGCTTTCCCACTAAAAATAGCGATTCGGTGTTGCGGGCGTGCTTTGCCGGGTTCGGAGAGGGGCGGGGGCGTAATGTAAATAAGTTATGTCTAGTACTAAAGACTATGTCATCTACCCGGTTAGGCTCGGCTGATGGATTGTAAGTGTAGCCTAAATACACTGACATCTCGCCAAGGCTGTAGGCTTCGGGTTTAACACTTTCTTGACCAAGAAGGTTCATATTACGTCAGGACTATATTATGAAGACGAGAGCTTACATCTTGATATAAGTCTCACACCCGGTTGTCAGTCTATTCTTACATTTCCAGGAGGAATAACAGAGGAACATATCAACTCAGAGTTGCATGCGATAGATAGATAGGAGATAGATAGATAGATATGAGATAGATAGATTTATTTTTCATGTCACTATCTATATTACATAAGTACTATCTATCTGTGGCCTGGTTCAGGCCCAGGTCAGACCAGGAAGTGGAGCGGGTCATGTGACCAGTGTGGCCATTGGTGAGGAATCGGTGACATGTCTAAGGGTAAGCTCACACGGGGGGCGTTAGGGCGGGTTTTGGCACCGAGAGCGACGCGGGGAGCGAAAACTCACCTGCCTCGACTGTGGTGGCTTCCCGCTCCGGAGTAGGCTCAAATTAATAGGCCGACCACGGAGGTTGTTGCCGCGAGGCGGACTCCGCAGCTCAACGAGTTGCAAAATCCGCCTGAAGAAAGGGCAGCTAGCTTCTTTTTTCTGTGAGCAGCAACATGCCACAAGTGCAAAAAAGTAGCCTGGCGGTCTCCATAGACCATCATTGTGAGGGGGGCGGATTATGACGTGGATTACGCGCCATAATCTGTGAACGAGCCCTTAGTGATGTCACCAGCGATCGCTGAACCCTCTGATTGTCCGCAGCGGTCATGTGACCTTGTTTACTTCCAATCTGGCGGGTCCCGCCCCTGCAGGGAATGGGGACCTGGGACTATACAAAAAACGGCGCTGGGGTAAGGGAGTATGGATGATTTTTGTTCTTGAAATTTTTTTTAGGATTCCTAGAGAACTCCTTTAAATATTTACGACCCACTCATAGGATAGCCGATAGATCGGGTGAATGGATATTCCTGCCACTGGGGAGCTAGGTTTTGGGTTCTCGCTCCTTAAAGGGATCGTCCAGGAACTGGAGAGTCTGGGGAAGGTGTAACATTAAAACAAAACGTATGGTCACGTGTCCCTGATAATCGGATGTCCGTTCAGGGCTCGTTCACATCTGCGCCCGGTCTCTGTTTTGCAGGTTTTCGTTTCCTGCCCGAAACTGGACAGGAGATGGAAACCTGTCACGTGCTCAGACCTGAGACCAATCCGTGACCTCAGCGGTCGCTAGTAAGTAACCAGTGACATAGATGAGTGATATCTCAATCCCTCTCCTTCCCCCGCCCCATGGGTTTCTCCAATCCTGGACAACCTCCACCCACGGCAGATCCTTGATCCACGACCTACTTCTACCTAACCGATACCGAAGAACCAGGGAGGAGAGCGATGACGTAACGCTCCAGTAATTTGGCGAGCCGCGCCTTCCATCCGGCCCGTCATCTATTTCAATCCTGCATCTCAAGAAAGCCAAAGCCTCTGATGATGTGCAGGGACTAAGTGCTCGGATTTACCGCCGCGGCCCCAACAGCCTTAAATTAAAATATATCGCTCATTCTGGAAATATTGATTTACACATCGCTGTGTCAATATTAAATCTAGCAAATTTTCCAATAAGTTAAAAAGATCTGGCAGGTCGGGTGAAATGTACTGAGCTGATGTGATTTTATTTATGTGGCTCTTCATCCATCTCAGGTATTTTAGGGGCGAGGGCGGGGGCAGGGCTCGGGATCAATAGGTTTATATATTTTATACTGTATTTCTTTTCTTTTATTTTTTTTTATAATATTTACACCTGATTTATAATTTGCTAAATACTTGAATTTTTTTTTTTTTTTTTTGCTCCTATCAACATTGTCTTTTTATAACCTAAAAAAGGTCACTTAATATTTATGTAGTAATATAGGTGTGCACATAGTTTAAAAGACTTAACCCTTTCATGACCGAGGATGACAGCATGACCATGAACATGCCCGAGTGTGCCATTCAAAGGGGCGTTCTGTGGTCCGTTATAATGAACTCAGAGCCGGTCTTATCCAGTTCCGTGTCATTGGATCAGAACGAATCAGAATCCCCCTTAGAGAGAAGTGTATATGAGAATATACTTGGATGTCTCTCTGTCACCAGAACCAGCACATCACCCCAGCCCTGCAGATAGATAGGTTACTGTCACCAGCCGCAGCATATCACCCTGTGCCCTGCAGATAGATAGGTTACTGTCACCAGACCCAGCATATCACCCCAGCCCTGCAGATAGATAGGTTAGTGTCACCAGATCCAGCATATCACCCCAGCCCTGCAGATAGATAGGTTACTGTCACCAGAACCAGCATATCACCCTGAGCCCTGCAGATAGATAGGTTAGTGTCACCAGAACCAGCATATCACCCCAGCCCTGCAGATAGATAGGTTAGTGTCACCAGAACCAGCATATCACCCCAGCCCTGCAGATAGATAGGTTACTGTCACCAGACCCAGCATATCACCCCAGCCCTGCAGATAGATAGGTTACTGTCACCAGACCCAGCATATCACCCCAGCCCTGCAGATAGATAGGTTAGTGTCACCAGAACCAGCATATCACCCCAGTACTGCAGATAGATAGGTTAGTGTCACCAGATCCAGCATATCACCCCAGCCCTGCAGATAGATAGGTTACTGCCACCAGAACCAGCATATCACCCCAGTCCTGCAGATAGATAGGTTACTGTCACCAGAACCAGTATATCACCCCAGTCCTGCAGATAGATAGGTTAGTGTCACCAGACCCAGCATATCACCCTGAGCCCTGCAGATAGATAGGTTACTGTCACCAGACCCAGCATATCACCCCAGCCCTGCAGATAGATAGGTTACTGTCACCAGACCCAGCATATCACCCTGAGCCCTGCAGATAGATAGGTTAGTGTCACCAGACCCAGCATATCACCCCAGTCCTGCAGATAGATAGGTTAGTGTCACCAGACCCAGCATATCACCCCAGTCCTGCAGATAGATAGGTTAGTGTCACCAGACCCAGCATATCACCCCAGTCCTGCAGATAGATAGGTTACTGTCACCAGCCGCAGCATATCACCCTGTGCCCTGCAGATAGATAGGTTACTGTCACCAGACCCAGCATATCACCCCAGCCCTGCAGATAGATAGGTTAGTGTCACCAGATCCAGCATATCACCCCAGCCCTGCAGATAGATAGGTTACTGTCACCAGAACCAGTATATCACCCCAGCCCTGCAGATAGATAGGTTACTGTCACCAGAACCAGCATATCACCCTGAGCCCTGCAGATAGATAGGTTAGTGTCACCAGAACCAGCATATCACCCCAGCCCTGCAGATAGATAGGTTACTGTCACCAGACCCAGCATATCACCCCAGCCCTGCAGATAGATAGGTTACTGTCACCAGACCCAGCATATCACCCCAGCCCTGCAGATAGATAGGTTAGTGTCACCAGAACCAGCATATCACCCCAGTACTGCAGATAGATAGGTTAGTGTCACCAGATCCAGCATATCACCCCAGCCCTGCAGATAGATAGGTTACTGTCACCAGAACCAGCATATCACCCCAGCCCTGCAGATAGATAGGTTAGGGTCACCAGCTGCAGCATATTACCCCAGCCCTGCAGGTTACCAATACTACACCTACTTCACAGGTTCTAGCTCCTCCCCGGGCAGCACAGCGCTGTGTGTCAGCTACATAAGTTATTGGAATTGAAAAGGGACATCTATTTTTAAAAGATTTTGGATAGCATTTTGTGTCTTTAAAGAAATACAGGAATAAAAATAACATAAAATTAAAGTCCATAAAAGAACAAAAAAAGTTATAGCTCTCATGACGCATGTGCAAAAAATCCAAAAAGGTGTCCCGAACTGGGAATATTGGCCAGTCCTGTACTGGTTTAAAGGGTTTTCTGTTCACTTGATGCCTATCTCAGTAGCGCCCTCCCCCCCCCGCTTGGGCCCATAATGATCCCCTGTAATCTGTATGGAATGCTTAAGCTAAGTGTTTAGTTTCCCTGTAGCGCCACCACAGGGGATCTAAAGCATTACACAGGGTCCATTCACATCCATGGGCCATCTGTGTAATGGAGGGCAGGACTGGTCCTCCAGGGCAAAAGACATTGTCTGTGAAAGATTAGGACCCTCACCCAATAAGGTATATAAAGTAATTTTATAATGTGGACGACCCCTTTAAATCTGTAGCATTGGGTGTTGTAATGCACATAATAAAGATCTCAGACGTATGCCAAGCGGAGGTCCACGGCGCTGCTGCATGGTGACGCCGCTGGAATGTCTAATCCCGTAGCCCGCCCTCTCGTCTGCTGGTAACATGTAACGCGGCGGGTGTGCGCCTTATTACGCCGCCGCTAATGCATAATGCACACCGCTCTGCTATCTCACATTTGTTTAAGTTTCCAAAGACCGGGGGAGGAGGGGGCCGCAGACGGCACTGCTACTTGTATACTCAGTCGTCTGCCTAATCCTTATCCCCACAGCATTGTCAATACCCATCTAATTCCATTTTAACAACCGTAATTGGCTGATGGAGTAGAAGATATAGATTTGTTTTCCTGATGACTCCTTGACTTTTTTTTTTCCTCCGGTAATTCTAATACCCTTCCAAATCCTTACTGGTGTGATTGTGTCATGAGCGGGTCAACAGTCATGTCAAGGTCCTATTGGAAGCTTCATAGCCAACATCTTAATTTAGACTTAGCTATCTCTTTCGTGTCGTATGTGCGTTTGCCAGTAATTCTTTCACGTCTCAGTCATTCCATTATGCCAGAATCCATTTACTTTAGCCGCCCATGGCTCTGCATGGCAGTCGCTGCGCGGGGAAGGATTTTCATCTTAAGCAAAGCAACGCCGATCCTTGTAATGACTCCCTAAGTGCTAGGAAGCCGTCGGCAATAAAGGGGGCTTCTAGGTGATTTCTAATAGGCTTTGTGTTAGGGGTTTTAACATCTCTGCTTACTGTCGGTGAATGAAAATCCTGCAGTACATTTACCACAGATGTTACAGCTGTAGTCTGGATACAAGATGAGATACGGCAGGACATGGAGGTATATACAAGCTCTGTATGGTATATAGCAGTACATTTACCACAGATGGTACACCTGTAGTCTGGATACAAGATGAGATACGGCAGGACATGGAGGTATATACAGGCTCTGTATGGTATATAGCAGTACATTTACCACAGATGTTACACCTGTAGTCTGGATATAAGATGAGATACAGCAGGACATGGAGGTATATACAGGCTCTGTATGGTATATAGCAGTACATTTAGACCTGTAGTTCCTGCACACTCATAGCCCGGTGGGTCACAATGGCAGTAGTCACCTGATGTAGAAAGTCACAATGAAGCTTTATAAAAATTTGTTGCTCCAGGATTTTTATTTTAGCAAAACTACAAGTGTTTAATGAAATGGGCAGATTGGGTAAGGTGAGCGATCCTCTTTTTCCACCGAGTCAACTCTAGCCTCCGCCATTCCTGAGCAATCGTTTTTTTCAACACCCAATATGGTTTTTTTCAACACCCAATATGCTAATTTGACCCCCTCCAGTTAGATGGGCGGTCTCAGACTACCCGCTGTAGCCTTAGACCACCCACTTGACAGTTTAGAGCCTAAGTGGCATATTGGGTGCTAAAATTAACTGCACCAATTGCATAGGAATGGTGGGGGCTAGAGAAAAAATGCTAACTGCGGCCGAATTGGTTGAGGGGCGGCTATTGAAGCACAAAGAGTTGGTTCTGATGGTGTAAGGTCCCCTTTAAGCCCTCTTTCTATATCAGATTCTGTATTTCTTCTGATGTCATGCAGCCTTGCCCTTTAACCTTCACTCCTGACCTCATCGATCGAACTTGAAATATTCTCTATTTGGGAAAGGAAAAGCCACCGTCCAGCGCGGAGATAGATGTATACCGCTCCTCTGATATCATTCTGGAGCCCGACCAAAAACTTTCTCCTGCAGAAGAAGAGGAAGAAAAAAAAAAAAAAAGAAATAATAATGGAAATGTTCACTTGTAGTAAGACAAATGGTATTAAATGAGAAAACACACCATGAATTGCAAATGGAGCCGAGTTAATTTGTTGCTACAGTCGTGTTGCCCTACTGTTAAATGACGGCTGCGTAATTATCTTGTTGGCAGAGATAATGTCAGAACCTTATTTCTTCTTACATGCCTCGTTTTTACACCCCGGCTAATTGAGCTGCAAGGTGACAACTGACTGTACGCGCCTATCATTAGCACAGGCGGCTCCAACTACACGCAGGATTTTCCTCTGCTCTTCAGACATGGAATTTTTTTTTTTTTTTTGCAATGTCATCACTATAATCCATGACATCCCATAGTAGTGATGGGGTGCAGCCCCTAGGTTCCTCATGCACAGCAATGCCCCCCCATAACTATCACTGCAATGCCCCCCATTAAGTGAATGGAACAAGTTGCAGTTCCCTGCAATTCTAGTGTTCAGGGAAAACAGAGCTAAAAGAAGTGTTCTTTGATTCTGGGGTCACGTACAGTTCCCCCTATTGGTCATAAAGTGGAGAGATGGGGATACCTGGTTTTCCATGTTAAATTAATGATGACCTACCTAAGAATAGGTCATCCGTAACAGGTTACTGGGGTCTGACACTTGGCATCCCCGTCGATGTTCTCAGCAGTTGATACACAGAGAATAGAGCAGGAAGCAGACAGCTAGGGTTGAGCCGATCTTGAGGTTTCAGGATCGATTTTAAAATCCGATTTCCAATCGTTTTCCAGCTGATCATGATCGTGAAATTTGCTCGATCGCCAATCGGAATCCGATTTTTTTCTGATCCTGATCGCTCAACCCTAGTCAATGTTTCTCTATGGGATAAGTCACTTTTAGGGTTGAGCCGATCTTGAGATTTCAAAATCCGATTTCCGATCATTTTCCAGCCGATCGCGATCGTGAAATTTGCTCTATCGGGATCTGATCTCTTCCGATCCCGATCGCTCAACCCTACTTAGCTCCTATTAAAGTGAATCTGATCACTACATAGTAGAGATGTCTACTTCCTATTTCATTCTTAGTGGGGGGTCGGACCTTCACTAATCTGACGTCGGTGACATTACCTTGAGGACAGGTCATCAATAATTTTTTCCTGGAAGATCACTTTTAGATTTTTTGAGATTCTAAAGTGCCAACTGTGCGTGGTGTAATCCATTTTTTGTGTTGGAGCATGACTGATTTGATACCAATAACCTAATCACCTTGAGGTCCTGGACAACCCCTTTAAGTTACGTTTAAGATGGTCACATTTATCCGTTGCTTTACAAGGTCTGTCTCTTCTTGGTAAGCCCTTTCTATGTGTTCTAAGAAACAGCGTGGTCTACACATAGGTGTCTAGTATGGATAATATCCGTATGCATGTTTCAGGGCTCCATAATAGTTAAGACATTGACTTACGAGAGAGCTACCTATAGGTGGCACTAGAGAGACAGCTTTCCTCCTTCTGTAATGCCGCTAATTTGCATGCATTTTCCCAGAATTCATTACACCAACTGAATCGCCACAAGGAGAACTAGTCCTTTCAGACCATGATTGACCGGGTCTTTGCAAACAGTGCACCTATGTATAATAGACCTTAAACTCTGACAGATATGCCGGTAGAGATCATTCGCTTTCATATGACGCCAAGAAAGCAGTTTTATTTCCAGATATACAGTCAGAATTGGCATGTAGAAATGTAGCTGCCCCTCTATTTCGACTGTGTAATCAACGGGTAATCTCGACAGATAGAATTAGGATCTGGGGGCAACACGGTGGGTCAGTGGTTAGCACTGCAGCCTTGCAGCGCTGGAGTCCTGTGTTCAAATTCCGCCAGGAACAACATCTGCAAGGAGTTTGTATGTTCTACATTCTACAAAGACATACTGATAGGGGGGAAAAAAAAGTACATTGCGATCCCTAGATGGGGCTCACAGTCTACATAGAAAGATAGAACTAGGATCTTGGTGTCCTATGAAAGCTGGAAAACTCATCTTATATATGACACCAGAACCACAGTTTGTGTTTTATAATGCCCAAAATATACTGCTACGAAGTGACAAAGCTTCCTCCCCCATGTATTATACAAGAGCCCACCCACCCATACTCTAAGGAGAAGCGGTGTAATGGACAAAGTGGATTTCAAGACAGTATTTAACAACAAATTTTGACTTTTTTCGGTGAACGTATATTACACTATGTATTAATGTCCCAGCTATTGCCGGAAAAAGTTTTTCAAAATTGTATGTACGCTTTGTAAACTCCTATCTCGTGAAAGAGTCTCTATCAATGAACTTCCAGAAACGTATTTAAGCTTATGACCTGTCACCCCCTAACCATTAGGGGCAGCGTTTTAGGAAAACATTAGTAGCTTTTGCACTTGTTGCAGGAGAATTGGATCAAGTCACGCTCATGGCACTACCATGCCACCTCTATATGACACGTCGTCGGCTGGAGCAATAGCCGGGACATTTGGGATCTTCTGAGATATATCCGGACAGATCGGACAGGGCTATTATAATCTAAACGTCTGGTGAAGGCATTGGAGTCGAAAACGTCAGCCCGTGCCCTGCCCAGTGATCTTTTAATTTCCCGAAGCAGGTGGAGTTGGCAATTACATCCATGGTCAGTACTTCGCCCCCTTCCATACCGGATGATGAATTGCAAATTGCCGGACTCCATACACAAGGCGAAAGTCCTATAAATCTTCCATCCGTAATAATGACAAGATGAGAAGACTGGCAGCTATAACAAGGCTGCTCTTGTCACCCACTTTATAGTAGACTCGATATCCATCATTATCAGCCGGGGCTTGCTGCAACTGGACAAGAAGGTCCAAAGAAAGATGAGTTGTTTGTGCGGAAGCATCCAGTAGGTCCCATCTGGCAGGGAGTAAATGGGATTTTTTTCCTGTTCAGTGGACCACAGCTGTCCATCATTGTAGTCAGGTATCTGATCGCTTCATGCTGGGGAACAATATGGCTTTACGCAGTCGTTCAGCGTTGGTATTTAATGCGGGGAAGGTTTCACCTCTACTTCTGGATTTTTAACTCCTACCGTCCTGCTGCCAAGTACTAGATGCAAACATGGACCAGAACTCCTCAGCAGAACAATGGAAGGATATAGAAAATAATTGGAGCGCCCCTTTAAGATAGGTGAAGGCATTTAGGCCACGGCTAGACGTCAACTTTGTAACCAAAGATCGTCAGGGTGCCCTGGAGGCTCCTTCACTAATCTAATGGAATATTATTGTGACCCTGAGGATGCAGGGACTTCTAGTTACAAAAGGATTAAGCTGAAATTTTTTACAACTGGAACTCGTAAGTCAACACTGCAACTTTTGGTTGTGGCCAGAGTCTCCTAAATGTCTGGCTGTGGGAACCTTCACCTATGTTGGGTGCAGATCTCAGTCATTGTCCTGCCTCTGGTTGCAGCATGGATTTGGGGTTGGATGGAGAGGTGTCTGCACAGGTGTGTGGATATTTTCATACACTTCCCCGTTGTCTTCATTTATCCTCTGTCTATATGTAGTGGCTAGCCCCTCCCCTGCAGACTATACATAATTTTTTTTTTAATCCTGGAAACCCCTTTAAAGGGTTATTTATAGATTTTTTTTTTTTTTTTTGATGGCTTATTGTTTGGACAAGTAATAAATATCTGGTGGGGTTACGATGCCTGACATTCCCAAGAGTCTGCGTGTACGTATGTGGCACCTTCTTATCCACTATATCATGTATAACACTGTGATTGCTATAGAATGAAGACCGTACAGTACTCACTTGAGACCGGCAGTCGCTTTCAACAGTTTATCAATGGGATTAAAGATAAACCTACAGTATAAAAATCCAGGAATATCCCTTTAAGAGTATTTAAAGGGATTCTATCATTAAAATGTGTTTTTGTTTGTTTGTTTTTTTTTGTTTTTTTTCTGACTAACACGTAGGAATAGCCTTAAGAAAGACTATTCTTCTCCTACCTTTAGATGTCTCCTCCACACCACCGTTCGGTAGAAATCCGGGTTTTCTTTGGTATGCAAATGACTTCTCTCACAGCACTGGGGGCGGGCCCCAGCATTCCAGCAGCACAGGGGGTGTCCCCAATGCTGTGAGAGAAATTTCCAGCGACACCTCCATCTTCTTCTGGAACGGTCGATCTCCGCATCTTCTTCCGGCGCTGGGGAGAGCCGACTGCACATTCGCGCGTCTGTTTTCTTGTGGCCGCTTACCCCAGCTTACTGTGTCAGCGGCCACAAGAAAATGGCCGCTTACACCAGGCGAGCATGCGCAGACTGCTCTGCCCAAGGCCCAACGGCAGAGCCGACTGGGCACGCCTAGAGGTTTGAAGCCAGCTCCGGGAGAAGATGGAGGCAGCACTGGAGATTTCTCTCACAGCATTGGGTCACCCCCAGTGCTGCGAGAGAACTCATTTGCATACTGAAGAAAACCCAGATTTCTACCGAACGGCGGCATAAAGTCATCTAAAGGTAGGAGAAGAATAGCCTTTCTTAAGGCTATTCCTACCTGTTGTTGAGAAAAAATGTTGTGGTTAATGATAGGATCCCTTTAAAGGGGCTGTCCAGTAGGGCTGCTCTCTACTTCCTGCGCAGCCGATCACTAGCAGGGACAGATCAGTGCCGCAGCCGGGGATTGGTTGAGCAGTCCTTTCATGGGGACAGTGGGGATCATAAAGTAGGGGAAGGGTTCGGGATGTGTTGGAACGGCAGCAGCGGGGCTCAATGAGCTGAGTAAGACTTGTGTCAACTTTTTAAAAACAATTACATTGTTAGAATATTGACCCTCTTCTAAAAAAAATTTTTTTGTTCCAGACTACCCCTTTAAGTCCTGGTTCACATTTGCGCATAAAAAAAGGAAACCGGCGGACCGTATAGACTATAATGGGGTCTGTGTGGTTTCAGCACTAAAAATGCAGAGAAAAGTGCTGCTTTCATTTAGAGAGGGGAACAGAATGGCCCGAACCGGATGAGAACCGGGACTTAAACTGCAAAAAAAATATAAAAATCTGCTTCTTCCTTTTTGACTTGCTATATTTTTATTATTTTTTTTGGTACCCTGATCTAACTGAATCCTCCCGCCACTTCCATCCTCCTCCCCATTCCGGCATCCTTAACCTCTGTCCATCCATCTCATTTGCACATTGAGTCCCTGGCCCACCGGCAGGGGCCCCCGCGCAGGTTCGGTGGAATAAGGGCGTAGAAATTAGAAGCGGCCGCGTCTCGTACTCCGTCTCTGTAGAGCGCTCGCCTTCTGGAAATATATGTCAAGAGCACGCGTCTCTCATATCACAATTTGGCCAATTTGTTTTCAGACAGACTTGTTTCAGACCTATTTTTGGAGCCCCTCAGTGGCCTGACCATACGTTCCGACATAATTTATTGTGGCAGTGGAACATATGGACTTTTCATCATTGTCCGGCTGAAATCCTCAGTTGGACATAGAGATTTCCCTCCCTGAAGCAGGTGACATAGACTAATATTTTCCAAGATCGCTCCTTTGTGTTTTCCTATTTTTACTTGACTCTGTGTCAGGAAGGAATTAAGACGGATATAAATACGGAGATTTAGGTTATTCTGTGTTTTATGGAAACAAAATAATATAATATGATATAATCTATCTGTATACACTGTATATACATTATGTAAGTAGTTACATTGGGGTCTATCTATTTTGTCTTTCTGTCATATCTCCTATCTGATGGATATATCTGTATAGCTCTCATTTCTATTTATCCATTGCATATCTATCTATCTATCTATCTATCTATCTATCTATCTATCTATCTATCTATCTATCTATCTATCTCTCTATCCTTCTATCTCCTATCTATCTATTTATCTCATATCTATCTATCTATCTATCTATCCTTCTATCTATCTCATATCTATCTATTGATCTATCTATCCTCTATCTATCTATCTATCTATCTATCTATCTATCTATCTATCTATCTCTCTATCTATTGATCTATCTATCCTCTACTATCTATCTATCTATCTATCTATCTATCTATCTATCTATCTATCTCTCTATCCTTCTATCTCCTATCTGTCTATCTATCTATCTATCTATCTATCCATTATCTATCTATCTATCTATTATCTATCTATCTCCTATCTTTCTATCAGTCTATCTATCTATCTATTTGTCTATCTATGGTCTTCCGCCCTGTTGTTCTCCAGCAGTTGCCCTATTACTACTACCACTCTCACCATGCCGTATCTCTGCAGCAGGTTGGCGCCCCCTTCTGTATAGTTTCAGCCACTTTTCCCCGGTCGGTGTCGGATTGTATGACGATTCCCATGTCTTGTATTGTTCTGTGTTGTCATCCCTCCGTACTCTCATCAGATGGGCCTCGCCGTTAAACCGCTCCTAAGTACATAAAGGCTCTAATCGTTAGGATTTTTTTTTTTTTATTACCAGCCGCGCGCAGAGATCCGCAAATTGCCTTGTTTCAGATTTATTATGTATTACTCTAGAAATTCTATAAAGATCGCGCGGACTGATTACAATGTTGACCTTTGCATTAACTCATCTGAATTTAAATTCCAGTGTTTGATTTGAGAGAATAAGTCCATTTATCATAGAGCCGCCGCCGGAGGGGGGGGAGGGGGGAGCCGCTGCTGGAGGGGGCGAACGTCTGGACCCTCATCCAGAGGACTGAGACCAAATTTTATTTATTGAACGTGGGAGGAAAATTGCACACAGGACACCGGGAGCCAAACTTTGACCCATCGCCATTCTGCAAATAACAAATTTAGGCATTTAGTGGGGGGAGGGGGGTAATAGCCCTGTAATTCACAAACCGTCCCATCTCTTCTTTTTATCCAAATGCTTGCAGAATCAATAGGTGAGGCTGGTTGTCATTCATCTCGCCTCCCGCCATCTCTTACCGCCACTTCGTGTTTGATGTTACGATTTCTGCGTGTTTCTATAAAGTTGCACCTTTTGTGCTACTTTAGTTTACGTTACGGTAGCCAGATAGGATAGGCTATAGGCGCATGTTCACATGATAAAATCTGCCTCAAAATCAGCGCAAATTTCTCAATGGGAGACAACGATCGAAGCAAGACGCTGAAGAAATAAGCCTCCTGCTCCATCTTGCTGCGGCACAAGACTCTTCGATGACTTGGCCCAGTCCTATAGTAGTAATGGAAGAGAACTGTGAGGCGAAAACTTGTCTTAAATTCCTCTCCTATTTCCTCTGTGTGAACAGACCCTAAGGGTCCCATAATGAGAATATATCCATTCTACACCTGACATAGAGTAGTATATGGAGTTTATGTGACTATGGGGATGTCCCAACTCTCCTCTGACAGCAGTTGTCAAGACGAAGCGTCTTCCAAGGTGCCTTGAAGGTGTAGGACAGTGGCTCACTCTCCTTTGCTCATTCAGAACACCTGCATGCTCAGCCAAGTCCAGCATGCATGTATATATGAGGAGGTTTAAAGGGATTCTACCATTAAAAAACTTTTTTCTGTGGCTAACAAGTCGGAATCGCCTTTAGAAAGGCTATTCGTCTCCCACCTTTAGTTGGGATCTCCGCCGCGCCGTTTCTTAGTAATACCGTTTTTTACCGGTATGTAAATTAGTTCTCTGGCAGCGATGGGGGCGGGCCCCAGCGCTGAAAATGCGATGAGGGCGTCCCCACCGCTGCCCGAGAACAGGATCCTGCGCCGCCTCTGTCTTCTGCTGGATCCTCTCCTTCTTTCTTCAGCAGCGTCCCTCTGTCGGCTCTTACACTAGTAGAGCCGATTGCGCATGCTCGCAATTGCGGCCTCGGAACTAGGCTGCGCATGCACAGTCGGCTCTACTAGTGTAAGAGCCAACAGAGGGGCGCTGCTGAAGAAAGAAGGGGAGGATCCAGCAGAAGACAGAGGCGGCGCAGGATCCTGTTCTCGGGTAGCGGTGGGGACGCCCTCATCGCATTTTCAGCGCTGGGGCCCGCCCCCATTGCTGCCAGAGAACTAATTTACATACCGGTAAAAAACTGTATTACTAAGGAACGGCGCGGCGGACATCCCATCTAAAGGTAACAGACGAATAGCCTTTCTAAAGACTATTGCGACGTGTTAGCCACAGAAAAAAAGTTTTTAATGGTAGAATCCCTTTAATGCCAGGTTCATACAGGGTTTTTTGGTCCGGAACCTGAGGCGGGTTGCTGCGACTGCATCGGCATCCAGTCGCGCACTCCACTCTGGATTAGGCCCAAATGAATGGACCTAGTCAGGAGGAGGGAGTGTCTTCAGGCGGATTCGCAAGGCGACTTCTCCTGAAGTATGAGCATGTCCGTTCTTTTTTTCCAGGAGCCGGAACAAACGGCTCCCGGAAAAAAAAAAAACGACCGGCTCCCATTGATTTCAGTGGGAGCGGTCTTTTTGGTCAGGATTTTTAGGCGGATACGGCCTGACCAAAATACCCCGTGTGAACTCAGCCTAAGTGTTTAGCCTACAGCTACCTGAAGTGTTTTTCCATCCTTAGACTTGGTTCACACAGAGGATTTTTTAAATTCAGAAGCAACGGATGCTTCTTTTCTCAGGACATTAGTTCGGCACGTATCGGACACCTGCCCAATCCCCAAACGGGTCCGTTGAGCTTTATTTTATCGGCCCACCTATTCGTTATTTGGACAACAATGGACAGAGTAGATCGTAGCTTCAGTCTTGGAACGCACGTTGAGTCTGTCAGTTCCAAAATTGAGGGAATTTTACTGAAATTTTGCTACTTAAATTTTTTGGTTTTCCCTCTGCACTGATCAATAGTAAAGGCCTATTGCTGACATTGTGTTGTTGGTACCTGGAATTTTTGCAAGCAAGGCCCCATTTGGGCCATAACACAACCCGTTTTTGTGACGTAGGTAAAACATACGACTAACGCACCCTGTTTTCGGGACACAGGTAGAATGAAAAGTGCGATAGACTTGGAGATTTGCCCGTCCCGCTTTTTGTGGCCTCCCTTGTGTTCTGGAGAGTCGTCAAGAATGGTTGTATCCAGTAACTACTCATGTATGAGCCGAAGAGGAGGAGCGGACCTCGGCAAACCCAAGAACACGGCCTTAAAACGTCATGATTCCAGTCGCAGCCTCTGTAGTGATAGCGGCGTGTATGTCAGCAGTGTCAGCGGCGGTGGCGGCAGCAGCCAGGTGTATAATTACCACACCGAGCTGATAAGTTGTTTTCTAGCAATATTTATTTCAGCCTGATTAAATTAACACTAAGTGAAGTGAGATGTTCCCGAGAATCACATTATTCCTCTTACGCTGATAATACCCGGGTAGATTTACTGCCATTTTCTAAAAAATGTCTGCACATGACCAATGTGGAAGAAAGAGGGGCGTGAGAAGCCAAAATCTGCAAGGTGTGAACATGCACTTAAAGGGATCCTATCATTGGATACCCTTTTTTTTTCTTGTTGACACGTAGGAATAGCCTTAAGAAAGGCTATTCTTCTGCTAACTTTAGATGTCTTCTCCGCTCTCCTGTTTGGTATAAATCCCGGTTTTCTTTGGTATCCAAATGAGTTCCCCCGCAGCACTGGGGGCATCCCCAATGCTGCGAGAGAACTCTGCAGCGACGCCTCCATCTTATTCAGGAACGGGGTCTTCACGCATCTTCTTCTGTCCTGGCTTTCAAACTTCTAGGCCTCAGGCAGAGCCGACTGCGCATGCCCGGGCCACAAGAAAATGGACGTTTACACAGTAAGTAAGTGGCCATTTTCTTGTGGCCGGTGGGCATGCACAGTCGGCTCGGCCCGAGGCCTAGAAGTTTGACCCCAAGTGCTGGGAGAAGACGCGTGAAGAGCCCTTTCCAGAAGATGGAGGCATCGCCGGAGAGTTCTCTCGCAGCATTGGGGACTCCCCCAGTGCTGTTTGAGCGCTGGAGCCCGCCCCCAGTGCTGCGGGCAAACTCATTTGCATACTGAAGAAAACCTGGATTTCTACCGAACAGCTTTCGGTTAAGACATCTACAGGTAGGAGAATTTCTTAAGGTTATTCCTTTTAATGGTAGAATCCCTTTAAAGGGCGTTTCCATCAACATGACCAGATTTACATTTTTAGGCAATTAAAAAAAGATAAATGTTTTTGCAAATATCAATAATTAAAAATTTTGGAGAATTTATACATTATCTCTAACCATCTTACGCTGTGTTTGAGTTTCTGTTCTTGGGGACCTGGAAAACAGAAACCCAATACACCACACCAATGGCTCGGCCTCTTCGTTCTCTGGACGGGTGAGGCCCCAAAGATCAGACAGTTCCTCCCATGTGCCATCAATCCTGCTGGTATCATCTTATGTTGCCTAGGGGTCTTTATGCACCCGGGTCTGCCACTGCTGCGCCCCCTATAGCTCTGCCTCTATCCATATATACACCTCCATACTCTCTGCTGTATTTTGTCACACTCTGGATGAGCCGCCGCTCTGAAGGCCGCTGCTCGTCGCCTCCCGTTGAGATGTATGTCTGTATGTCAGGTGTGTCCCCGCACAATAAAGTGCTTATGCCGGACCATGACAAGCCATGTGCCGGGTATTTTATCATTCCCTTGTATCCTCAGACAGTTTAATGGAAACTTGGGGCAGGTGGAAACCGAATTTGATTTCTGGTGTGAAATAAGCTCGACTTGTCACACCTCGGATTACTCTGATGGGGAAATGACAGGTCCCCGTGACAGCGGCGAAGATGGACGGTCTGTCATAGCAAAACCTAATACCTCTTCCACCCCCCCCCAGGACCTGCAGAAATGGTACAGGCCGCGCTACAGATGATCTGATTTGGGAATTTGCTCTTGTGCGATTAACCAATATTGTGTGAAAAATCCCAAATTTGTTGATTTCACTTCTACTGGATATGAGTGACGTGAACGTCGGCAAACATGGCCTAATAGGGTTAAATAGCTTCACATAGGATATTAGGAAATCTCCAGGAAATTGTTTCTAGCTATATCTGGTACTCGGAAAGCTGGGTGATTGCAGCATCTTCAGCAATTACCCAGCTTTCCCAGGCTTTGGAAAAGCAAATCTGCCTAATGCTGTATTGATGCATCCACCATTGTTTTTAGAGGATGTTGGGAAGGGTTTGACCAAAATATTGAGAGGTCCAGGCCTAACATGCTGAAAGTGCAGTATTTTGTCTGGTAAAGCGCTGGGCTCCGCGTGCTGCACCCCTCCATATTTTACACAAGACTGTTCCACACAGTGTTTTGCCCCCTTAGTGGTCCCCATACAATATAATTTTCCCTTAGTGGCCAACCTCGCACAGTATAATGCCCTCTTGTTGGCTCTGCACAGGACTGCTCCACTAAGTATAATGCCCCCTTGCTGATCCGCACAGGGCTGCTCTGCACTGTATATTACCCCCTTGGTGATCCCCACACTGTATAATTTTCCCCTTAGTAGTCCAAACCGGACTGATGCACACAGTAAAATGCCCTATTAGTGATCCTTACACAATATTTGCCCCCTTAGTGGTTGCCGCATGGTAAAATACCCAGTTACTGGTCCTCCACACAATACAATATCCCCCTTATTAGTCCAACAAGTATAATACCCCCTTAGTAGGCCACGCAGTAAAATGCCCTATTCCCTTAGTGGTTGCCACATAGTATAATACCCAGTTATTAATATTAGTAATCCACACAGAACTGTTCCGCACAGTATAATGCTCTCTTAGTGGTTGCCACATGGTAAAATACCCAGTTATTGGTCCCCCACACAATATAATATCCCCCTTATTAGTCCGCACAGGACTGCGCCACAGAGTATATTGCCCCTGCGAGTTGTCCCCAAACAGTATAATGCTCCCTCAGTGCTCCCCACACAGTATAATACCCCCTTAGTAGGCCACACCGTAAAATGACGTATTCCCTTAGTGGTTGCCATACAGTATAATACCCAGCTATTAATACCCCACATAATATTAGTAATCCAGACACAGAACTGTTCCACACAGTATATTGCCCCTGCTAGTTGTCCCCACACAGTATAATGCCCCCCCACACAGTATAATGCTTCCCACACAGTATAATGCCCCCCACATAGTATAATGCCCCCCACATAGTATAATGCTTCCCACACAGTATAATGCCCCCACACAGTATAATGCCCCCACACAGTATAATGCCCCCCACACAGTATAATGCCCCCCACACAATATAATGCTCCCCACACAGTCTAATGCCCCCCACACAATATAATGCTCCCCACACACAGTATAATGCCCCACACACAGTATAATGCCCCACACACAGTATAATGCCCCCCACACAGTATAATGCTCCCCACACAGTATAATGCTCCCCACACAGTATAATGCTCCCCACACAGTATAATGCTCCCCACACAGTATAATACCCCCTTAGTAGGCAACATAGTAAAATGCTCTATTCCCTTAGCGTTTGCCACATAGTATAATACCCAGATAGTAATACCAAACATAATATTAATAATCCACACAGAACTGTTCCACACAGTATAATGCCCATTAGTGGACCCAAGGCAGTATTATTTCCCCTTAGTGACGCCCACAAAGTATAACCTCCGTACCCCCCTATAGTATAATGCCTCCCCTTAGTGCCCAGACTGTCCGAAAAACTGTTCGGGAATGTTCTGATCAAGGTGATGACTGAAATCTCCGTCTGATCCTCCTTCTGCTCTCCTAGCCCATGGCCATTGAGGGTAGGTAAAAATCCTGCTCCCTATGGACCACGTAGTATGACTGGGTACAGCTCCTTTAAGAAAATCAGTCCTATGCAAATTAGCACATCAGCCAAAGCAAAGACTCCTCCAAAGTGAACGACCAAGGAGATGGGCGTCCTACCTGGATTGGCCGCCATTAGCTCATGTGCGTCATTTTTGGGGCATTGCTTAAAGTACGTCTCTTCAATGAGAGCCAGTCCCCCCCTTCACCCAAGCCGTACCCCTGTGCGACCGCACAATCCTGCTACATCAGACACAGGATTGATGGGGTTAATTCCATCCAGGTCTGAACGCTTATCCGCATGATCCGAGGATTTGAGAAGTAGCGCGTTGGCCAATTTAGCATTTAGTTGCTCGCTGGCCACCTACAGTCAGAACGACTGATATTTTGGGATTAGTTCTGTGGGGCGCTCTCTTATTGTTTTAAAGCAAAAAAGAAAAAAAAATTAGCGCCCCCTCCGACTTACCTGCAGAAATTTCCTTTTATCCCTCGAAAATCCAGTAACTGTGTCTGTTCCCATCCATGGTGCACAGAGACGGGTGGGAGGATCAGGGGATGGAAACTTCTGTAGGTTTTTTTCCACAAATATTGAGAAAATTTTTTGAAAAATATGATAAAATTAGGATCTTATAAGAGCTTAGAGCCCCTTCACACCGCTGACATGGCC
Source organism: Leptodactylus fuscus (assembly GCF_031893055.1). Classification (NCBI taxonomy): domain Eukaryota; kingdom Metazoa; phylum Chordata; class Amphibia; order Anura; family Leptodactylidae; genus Leptodactylus; species Leptodactylus fuscus. The sequence continues at coordinate 17,824,809 of NC_134267.1, read as the reverse complement.
GTATACAGTCCATGATCTGTGAAAAATTGGACTATGCTCTGATTTTTTCATGGATCGGAAGATCGGGTCCGTTTTCACAGACAGAATTTGCCTATTAAAGGGATAGGCCAATCCGAACAGCACGCTCGCATAGAAATGAATGGACGTAGCCGGCACGCAGGGGTTAAGCGGCCGGCCGGCACCAAAGCGGAAGTACTAGGTGCATCCATTCATTTCTATGGAGCGTGCTGTTCGGATCGGCTGATCCGAACAGTACTCGCTCATCTCTAGTAACCACCATACTATGGTAAGTAGTGAAGAGGCCGCAGCGATCACCGACCACAACAACCTCTTCAAACAGATGATCTAGTGCCCGAACCCCTGCTGATCTTTAATCGATCACCTATTCCATCCTATCAATAGATCTTCAATTATTTAGCCTGGTAAAAACCCTTTAAGTCCAGTAAACAAACACATGGCTGAGTCCTTGCTTGGCCCTGTGGATACAGCATTAGGAGTGGGCTACAGGAAAATGGCCGCCAGTGTTACCTCCGATCACAAGGTTTGACCCAAATAGGTCCCGAAGGAATTAAATGGTTAAACAGTCCATGGATAAACCCTATAATAATCATAAGAAACAGGATCTTCATGTGGATAAGCAGCGCCAGATGTGTTTGTGGACGCTTCTCCTTACATCATAGCAACTTACACACTGGTTTTGTCTACCGAATGGGGGGAGGATGTTCATTTTATGTATGGCCATTTTAAAAGAAATACCTCACCATTTTTATGTATTGAAACCATATATATCATATAGATAGATAGATAGATTTTATTTTTGTTCTATTTTCTGTCCATGACTATGGGGGCGGCCATTTTGCCCGAACTTTTCCTCTGCTCTGGATACAGCATTTAGTGTTCTGCTTTACAGCACAGTCATGGCCATAGGTAACAATAGACCAGAGCCGACTCATTGAGGTCTATAGGAGAGTTTTCTAGACATGTTCTGTGCGTGGAGGGGGCGGAGATAAGCTCTGACATCATCTATTGTCAGTAGTGATGTAATGATGGCTCACTGGTGTTATCTATAGAAGTGTGACTGCTGCAAAGAAAGCTGTTACAGAATTGGCAAGGGTCTGTGTATTATTAGGTTTGGTGGTCAGCGTCAAAATTGCAGGATGTATGTATATATATATATATATATATATATATATATATATATATATATATATATATATATATATATTATTTATTTTATTTATATAAAATGAAGAAAAATTCTTTGCAAATATGCTTAACATAAAAACATACCTTTGCGCACTTGCGGATAAAAATTTGGGTCCATCCACACAGCTGTAGTTTTTGCGGATGTGTCCGGTCTCAATTGGAGTAGGTCCTACACCTGTCCATTTTCAATGTATGGGTGTGTGAAGACCTCAGATACTGAACCGTACACAGCATACGACTAAGGGTTAAACCCGACTCCTGGCGTTGTCTCTTCCGGTCAGTGCAGTACTCGGCTTTGGACGCAGGTCGTGGTCAGCCAGCAGAGGACACTCACAGCCCGGACTACGCTCCATGACGCTGTTTACTTGCCGGACCAGTCTATATTATGGATTTCGCAGCGTTGTGCCGCATTGATTTCTTTCCACCCGGTTTTATATGGCCGCCGATCACACGGGGATCATGGTTTAAACAAACAGCGATGTGTGAAGCTCAGGCAGACATTAAATAAGGGAAAGCTGTGACTGCGGAGAGGATCAGCGCGTCACGGCAGCGGCCGAGGACGCCTATTGACCGCATTTGTCTTTTATGTTTAACAGAAATGGGAATTTCACACTCGTTTATGGGTCACATACGGCGGCACAATAAGCCGGCGTAACTCCTGGGGTTCAAAGCGTAAGCTGATCCTGTCATGTCGTGTTCACCACTGCGGAAAAAAATGTCGCCATACAGTGCTATGAAGGAAGAGGCTTCGGTTTAAAGGGGCAGTCCAGATTCCGCAGAACAATCTTGTTCTTTGTATAACGGAAAGTTCTACAAGTTTTATCACGTTTTTGCGGCTTTGAGATCTGTGTCTTGTGCTCTGTATGACGTTTTCTGGTGTGCAAAGCAGCGAAAGTTGCAATTCTTAGCGCAGAACTTGGTTTTGTGCAAAATATCTGTGACCGCCTTCACCAGGGGATGAGCAGGGGATGATGGCCTTGTCAAATTTATCATCATTTGTGCGAGAAATCTGGCATAAGTGATGGGAAAATGTACGCAGCGCAGCCCAGCAGATTGTGTGCGTAAATTTACCCTACGCCACCCTCGGGGCAATGAAGACTGGCATATGTAACCCTAGTCTTCATGAATCTGCCCCATTGAGTACAAATCTGTCTTGGTCACAGGATGGACAGACAGGAGACACCGCTCTGATACCAGGACTATGAGGCTTCCTATTGGTTGACAGCAAGCAGAGATCTTGTAAACTTCGAGAAGAATCTGATACATAAAATATTGGAGAATGTAATGAATATGCTTTATCAAAATGGGGGTGCAGCGAAAACCTCTTCCACATCATACATGGACCATCTGAAAAAAACGGCGGGGAGAATTTATTAATACGGGTGCCATGTTCCAGTATCCTCGATTAGATCCGTCAATAGGGTGCACGCGCTGTTGATTGATCTGGCGTAGACTGAAACCAAGGGGGGAGATTTATTATACCTTGTACACTAGTCTTTTTGCGTACGGTTGGGTTATCGCCTGCGTCGGGGTCTCCGTTGGAAAAGTCCGGAGCGCCATCGCTGCAGATCAGCTCCCATTGAAGCCAGTAGAGCTGTACTGTGTATAGGACGGGCGCTGGAAGTGGCTCTGGACAGCTGATCGGTCTGGGGGCCGGTAGCACTCCCATGCCAATCGGGTATTAATGGCCTAATCTGAAGATAGGCCATTAAAAATAGATGACCCCTTTAACATGACTCCTAACGGGAGATGAGCGAACACTGTTCGGAACAGCCGTTTCGAATAGCGCGCTCCCATAGAAATGAATGGACATAGCACGCGGGGGGTTAAGCGCCAGCCGCCGGCAAAGTCTACGTGCCGGCCGCTTCCATTCATCTCTATGGGAGCGTGCTATTCGAAACGGCTGTTCCGAATAGTGTTCGCTCATCTCTAGTTATGAGTCATGTTAAAGGGGTCATCGATTTTTAATAGCCTATCTTCAGGTTAGGCCATTAATACCCGATTGGCGGGGGGTGCTACCAGCCCCCGGACCGATCAGCTGTACAGAGCCACTTCCAGCGCCCGTCTACTCATAACGTATTAACAGTGGATTTTCAATGGCTTTTAGTTTCAATTGAGATAGGATATCACACTGCAAAAAGTCAAGTTAAAGAGTGCTGCATCTTGACAGTGTTCCCGAATTTAATAGTTTCTAGCATAGGAACCAATGACTGGCTGCTTAGTGAATTAGGGGAACTCTACGGCTTCCGACTATCCTTGTCTGTCCCATTTATGAAGGAGATGGAGCTAGGCTGTGGTCACGCCGTAGTTTGGCCCACCGACTCCACCACCCTGGTTTTCTGGAGGCTCTCAAGCCTAAAGAGGTCGTCCACCATCGCTAGACCTCCCGTAAACCCCGTCCCGATTTGGCCGCCATGTCTGGTAGAGCGGTTCGGATGATCCGACGTCTTCCTTCAGCCGCCGTTCGTTCTGTATAATTAATACGACGATCTTTTGACATGGCACCAGGTATATAATTAACAAATGCCCGCCTGCATGGGCAAGGAGACCTACAATGTTGCTCAAGCAGTTCTCATTAATCCTGTTAAACCTGCTCATAAAAGCCAACATATCCCGCGTCTTGTAGCGGCTCGGTGACTAATGACAAGATCACGCAAAGGCCAGGGATGGAGCCGGCAAGTGTGCGAGGAAGTTCTCTGGATGTGGCAGTTCGGTCGTGTTTGTCCCTATAGGAATGGACCACCCCCCACGGCAGAGGGAAAGCAATTCATTCTCACTTGTACCGACTTGTCTCCTGGGCTCTCCTGAGAGCCGGCTACTAATGGCCTTTTCACTGGGGACGCTATTGTTCTCCAGCAAATAAGTTCTCCAGGTTTCCATCTTTTTACTTTCAAGGTTGTTTGTAGTTTACTTGGTTATGTACAGATTTGCTTTATTACTCACTGTCTCTCCATCCGGGTGCCGCGTTCTCGGGAAGGGAATGGCGTTCGATGTAAAGTTATAGAGCGCAGTAATTGTTACAGAGGAATCGTCTGCCCTGCGGATAATTGTTTGGCTTCGGCTTTATAGGACGACAAGATGGAAAATTGCACTTTCTAAAAGCGACCGCTAGCTTTCCCCGAGTGCGTGGCAGCGCTTCTGTAGGTTTTCTGTACACGCGGGATGCTCCGTTTCAGGTCATGTAGGTCGTGGTTCGTGGAAATGGGATGACAACGGGGAACAATAGCTTGCCTCTTTTTGAATGCTGGAGACAAACATGGTGCAGACCGCCAAACTATAGGAGTGAAAGAGGGAGAAAGTCTTCAGTGCATTGAATTTAGGTATTGTAAGTCCTGCCTCCTAGCCATGCCCACTTTGTCTCCAACTTCAGTATAATTTCTCCGTCATATGGTCCCTTTCATTGTGGCCGCTACAGTATAATATCCCCATTATTAGGGCCCCACAGTATAATGTTCCCCTTAATAAGCCCTCACGCTATAATGTGCCCCTTAATAGGCCCCCACTCTATAATGTCCTCCTTAATAGGCTCCACGCTATAATGTCCCCCTTAATAGGCCCCACGCTATAATGTCCCCCTTAATAGGCCCCCACGCTGTAAATGTCTCCCTTAATAGGCCCCCACGTTATAATGTCCCCTTAACGGTCCCCCACGCTATAAAGTCCCCCTTAATAGGCCTCCCAACGCTATTAAGTCCCTTTAATAGGCCTCCATGCTATAAAGTCCCCTTAATAGGCCCCCCACGCTATAATTTCCCCTTAATACGCCCCCCACACTATAATGTCCCCTTAATAGGCCCCCACGTTATAAATGTCTCCCTTAATAGGCCTCCACGCTATAATGTCCCTCTTAATAACCCCCCATGCTATATTGTCCCCCTTAACGGTCCCCCACATTATAAATGTCTCCCTTAATGATCGCACACTCCCCCTTCCCAATAGGCCCTCACAGTATAATGCCCCCTTGATATGACACCACTACATAATTTCCCCTTCTTGTGCGTCAAACCAAAACAATTAAACTAATCTTCAGCTCCCCCGGTGTCCCTGCAATTTTCTCCTGTCAGCACCTTCAGAGAAGCAAAAGCTGCCGGTAGTGGAGACGGGCCAAATGGTGAAGCAGGGAGCTGTTCATTGTTCTCAACCCCAAAGTTATGAGTTTTGAGTTTGGAATCGGTTTTGGACTGGCAGATCCTCTGGTGGACTTAGGCTCTAAAACAGTATAAGACACTACTTCCTGCAGGTTGTTAAAAGGTGGGTTACAATAACTTTATCTGTGGGCCTAAGAAATCTCAGTCCACAATTGGACGGCACTTTTCCATCGAAAAGTTGGTAAGTATTGGTTAGGGGTGTTGGGAAACAATGCTATTGGTGTCTCTTGAGAGATGCTGCCTTGGTTAAACAAGCCTGCCTAGACTGATGGGCCTTCATTTGGGATCATTTATCAGCAATACTGGAGAAGACGATGATGCAACTAGGCCAGAGCGCTGAGCCCACTGTTCTCCTACACACATACAGATGATCACATGAAAAGTGGTCTTGTAGAGAAGTGGTCTTCTCCAAGAAGATGGCCAGTATGGAAAATTGAAAAGAGGTGGTCTAGTGGAGAGGTTTCACCGTACTTGCCAAAAATTGCATTTGCCGGTTTTCACCACTAGTTGGGCATACTGTATACACCTTTAATTGTAGTCCATATAAAGCTTATGTCCTAGTTGGAGACTCCATCACACTGTCCCTTTAAGGGAACAATGGGAAAAATATACAAATCTATTTTTCAAGATATAAATAGGAAAACAGTGCCTCTGCTTTCTGCCCCCTAGGGGTAACCCTCTTAAACATCATGCATGACTTATGTTTAAGACGTCTTCCCCTAGAGGGCAGCAAGCAGAGTCACTGTTTTCCTATTTACATCTTGAAAAATAGATTTACATATTTTTCCCATAATCCCCCAGTGGAGCGAAAATGTCTTTGTAAGTTTCCATACACCTGTAAAGGTGCTCACGCCTTAAAGGGGTATTCCCAGGTCGCATACTCACCAGTCTTTACTGCTGTAAAATCTTCTTTCTTCCTGGTTTCTTGAGTCATTTGGTGGGCGGGGTTTCAGGCAACCTGCCATTTAGCTCCGCACCCAGATTAGTGTGTAGCTCCTCCCACCGCATAGCGTGATCCTATGGGGCGGCTGAAGGGCCTGTGATGTCATCAAGGGTCCTCAAACAACACTATATGCACAATACTGCCTGTCTCTGCCATAATGAACACAATTGAATTAGCTAGCCTGATAAATGGGAGAACAGAAGACGAGTTCAGAAATGAAAGCAGCTCCTCTCCTCTATCTGATAGCAGGAAGCTAGGTCACGTGGTGTAGACACAGGAATAGCTAGATACACAGGCTCGCTCCCGTGCACTTAGCCCCTCCTCCCTCCCCCCTGAGAGCAGCAGATACATCACTTGACTTTTGAGCAGATAAGTCAAGGGCTGTGTCAACAATGAAATGAATAAAGTAATATAGTGGACAAACAAAGCAGTTTTGCTGAAGCAGTGTATTTAGGAAAAGTCTTACATCCACATTAACGAGATATAGATAGGATCCTTGTGATGGGACAACCCCTTTAAGGAGTGATACTATCTTTAAGGGAACAGGACAGACAGCACTCTTGCCTTTTCAGGATCGTTGGGTGCCCAATTCCAATAGATCTGGCCGGACTCTTTTGCAAAAAGGGTGCACAGCTCTCCAAATGAACTTTTTGCCATCACAATGTCCACCTGAAATCGGCGGATGAAAAAGGGGTTCCTTTGCATATTGACTAAAACAGCAAAGGAGGGAACAACACCGTCACGTTACAGTCACCTAAATCAATCCATCTGCGGGGCTGGGCTTTAGGGACAGACTCCCTTTAAGAGTGTTCTACGTTCTTAGCACTGCTGTCTGTCTCCAAGGGCGACCAACAAGAATTTGAAAGTGGATGGAACGTAAGACAAATCATTACAGTATTAGTGGAGGGCGGGCCCGGAGCCTTAGGGGGGCCCATAACATGTCCCAGTATGTACCAACACACTATAGTTATGGGGCCCGATATAGATTTTGCACTGGGCCCCCGAGAGCTTCATGTCACGCCTCTGTGTACAAAGTTGCATTAAACACAATTTTGCCCGTTGTCCAGTTTGTAATGACCGGTTACGTTGCGCTCCCCGCACCGCGAGCCTAAACTTTTATTTTTCACTCTCGGCCTCACGGAAAGAAAATGCTGCGAGTAAACAAGCAATTTAAAAGCAGAAAATAGCTTCTGCCTCTGTCAACACGCTGCTTATTTTCTGCAAGAGATAAAAAGTTCAGTTTTCTGATATTTGTATCGAGATAAGTCAGTAAACAAGATTAATACAGTGTGGAAAGGGTTGTCAGCAGCCCTGGCGAAGGAAATCAGGGGCCGCTACACCGAAGACGCTGTAAACCGAATAAAAGTGTCAGCTCCTCCATGCGATAATGTGATCATGGGACCTCTAACAAAGCATGACATAGGCAAGAGACGCCGGAGAAAATGGATTACTGGATTCCTGGGATACCCACCGGAATAGCATGAAAACTTCATTTTCGGATTAATCCAGGATGTAACTCTGCGGCGGAGCGACGGCTTCAAGGTTTGGCTTTCAATTCCCGACGATGTCACCGGCTGCTAATTTAATTGTCCGCCTCGTCTTGCCGGTTTTTTTTACCGATTAGAGGGTGGAGTTATTGGGGAAATTTTTTTTTATTTTTTTTTTATTATTATTATTGGGATTTCCTAGATGGAAAAAATTCTCCAGAAAAAATGGAATATTCAAGAAATTTATTGTTTCATTCGTGTGCCGACAAAAGGTCTCTAGGACATGTTTGGGTGCTATCGATTTTATTTTTTGATGGATTTTATCCGACACTAATCCGATCCAATAGGATCCCATGGAAGGTGTTCTTGGATAGGACCATGCCAATGACCGAGGGTCTAAGTCGACCAGCTTCCGGGTCTTGTGTGTGTCCGTACAGACGGATTAGGACAGGAGCGGTTCTTAAGGTATCGGAATGGGTGGTCAAGGTGGGTTTGGATTTTTCTATTGGAGTCCCTTCTTTATGGCCTATAAGGCCTTTGCTCTCCAATGGATGGCGCCGGCTGCCCCGACCATACCCATGTAGGTTACTTGGTTTGATATTCATTCCTTTGAGCAAGTGGTCTATCATAACCATAAATGTTCTACCAAATCTCGGCCCAGGGGTGTGACTCGCACCAGACCACCACCCTTACTTAATCCTTTATTGGTCATCGCCAGGCCCTACCTCTTCATTAGACCCCCAGCAGGGTGCCGATTGAACCCTGAGGAACCTCTGGTATATCCTAAGGGTTGGGAGCCATGACTAAGGGGCTGCATTTGCCCTGAAACGTGTAGGCTGTAGGGACCGCTCATGTCATTATCATGGACTTTTTATGAAGATATACTTTGTTTCCAAGAAAAGCCAAGTTTTAAAGAATTTGGAGTGACACGTTGATGGGAATTCTTATATCCTAAGGGTTGGTTCGCACTAGTGTTTGTATTCTGTCCAGAAGGAGTCCGCATGGAGACCCCCCGAACGGAATATAATCGCAATTGCAAGTGATGTGCTGTCAAAGCACACGGACCCCGTAGACTGTAATGGGCTTCATGTGCTTGCTGTACACTGCCCGCACTAATCATTCCTGCATACGGAGCCCATTATAGTCTATGGGGTCCATGTGTTTTGCAATTGCAAATGTATTCCTTCCGGGGGGTCTCCATGTGGACTCCTTCTGGACAGAACACAAACACTAGTGCGAACCAACCCGAAGTGTGGGTTGTAGTCTCTTGAACTTTATGGAAGTGTTGGGCTTATGAAGGGTTCACACTACAGTTACTCAATGTCCATTGCTCTTATTTGTCACAGGATGAGAACAACGGACATTAGATGATTAGATGCAGATGGAGCCCCCTGCATCGTTGTTCATCTGCAAGCACTTTAATGTAAAAAAAAAAAAAAAAATAAAAAAAAATTGACATTGTATTCCTTGATTTCCTATTCTATTCACATACTATACGTCGACTCTATTCTAGAATATCAGCCATTGATTCATATCATAACAAATATTTCATCATTCTATTTATTCTATTTTGAAGCCGTAGTTGGAAACTTTATTCCGACTCCACCCAAACTGGCCCCTACTCCAACTCTACGCCCCATAGCGTTCTCCACCATAGCGCTCCACTCTCGCTAATAGATGGTCTCAGATGAGTTTTGATAAGTTTGTCACATTGTTTATGGCGACGTGGCGGCAAAAGTCCTCGAATTCTAGAAACGCAAAAGAAGACACGAGCGCTCCGCTATCCGAGCTTCATCCACTGCCCCGAGCTGTTCGTTTCCTATTTCGATGGAGGCCAATGGGCAACTGGGCGCCTGTGTAGTTATTTATACAGAGCAGGAGGAGCTCCGTGCGGCAACGGGTCCAACATATAATGGCCGCCTAATTCTACAACCATCAGTCTTACACCATGCCCAAACTTTTGTTCTCAAGGGAGGATGAGCCACCAGCAGGGAGGTGCGGGAGCGACTTACTCCACTCTTTGTATTGAGGACACTTGCCCAGCATCTGTATGCGTTGTAGTCAGAATGGATGGTGTGGCTCACAGCCCTGCACGGAGGGTGACTTGTCTGACCACTGGTTCTTGTTGCTGTTTTCTTTCCCCCCTGACATCCCCTTTAACAACCATGCCAGTTCTTTTGATACCTCCTTTATTCATCAGAACTATATAACATTTATTCTTTCTTTACTCTCTTTCCAGATCAGTAGCCCTGGGTCGAGCACCAATGAACGGCTGGCACACTTCCCCCAGGACCCGCACCATCATGAGTGAGTACTACGAGCTTATAGTTATTTCCTTTGTACCCCACATATCCCCTGATCTTATTGAATTGCAAGTGCAAACCTAATGGCCAAAAGGAATGTAAATTTTATTCAATCCCTCTGTTATTCCTCCTGGCAATGAAAAAATGCTGTAGATTAAGAATGCGTACAGCAATAGAAGGGTTAATCCTTTATTTTGGTCAATGAAGACAAAAGAAATGTAAATCCCATCAATATTTGGGGTGACCTTTGCCCTCTGGAGGAGGAGTCCTGGAAGTGATGATCCGGCCCCCACAGATGTAGCCCTGATCTCAGCATCACCCAGTCTGTCTGGCATGACATAAAGGGACAGAGGGGTTGGAGCAAGCAACATCCACAGAAGATCTGGGCTTAGTTCTCCAAGATGGCGGCGGGAACAATCTCCCTGCCCAGTTCTGCCAAAAACTGTCTGCAAGTACCGAGAAGATCTGATGGCAAAGGTGACTTTATTTTGGTAATTGGCAAAAATAATCTACTAAACCCTTCTATTTCTGGAAGCATTCTTAATTAGAATCATATTTCCGCCTGTCTAAAACTTTGACACAGTACTATATATGTATAACTAAGCGATTGTTACCAATTGGGGATGTGTCCTACACACAGACACTGTCCAATCAGTACTAGCAGCGTCACATTTCATTCATCACATGGCCTGTGTGCAGCTCAGTCTCACTCAAGTGAATGGGTCTGAGCTGCAATACTAAGCACAGCCACTATACAATGTACGGCACTGTGCTTGGTGAGGTGTCAGACCCCCATCAACCAGATGGTTCATCAATATCTTGGCCTGGAAACACGCTTTAAGGCTGTGGCCCCCACGTTACGGAAACACAGCTTTTTTTGTTGCAGATTTTGACTAAAATGCAACCAAATCTGCAACAAAAAAGTAGCATTTCCGCAACGTGGGGCCACAGCCTTAAAGGGTTTTTTGGAGACTAAGTATTTGATGACCTGTCCTTAGGATAGGTCATCATTTAAAGGGGTTCTATCATTTAAATCACATTTTTTTTTCTCGATCACACGTAAGAATATCCTTAAGAAAGGCTATTCTTCTCCTACCTTTAGATGTCTTCTCCGCACCGCCGTTCGGTAGAAATCCCGGTTTTCGTCTGTATGCAAATGAGTTCTCTCGCAGCACTGGGGGCGTCCCCAATGCTGCGAGAACACTCACCAGCGCTGCCTCCATCTTCTTCTGGAACGCCCTCTCCCTGCGTCTTCTTCCGGAGCTGGGTTCAAACTTTTAGGCCTCGGGCAAAGCCGACTGCGCATGCCCGGGCCACAAGAAAAATGGCCACTTACACAGTCAGCTGTGTAAGCGGCCATTTTCTTGTGGCTGCTTACACAGTAAGCTGTTTAAGCGGCCATTTTCTTGTGGCCTGTGGACACACGCAGTCGCCTCTACCCGAGGCCTAGGAGTTTGAACGTAGCTCCGGAAGAAGATGCAGGGAGAGGGTGTTCCAGAAGAAGATGGAGGCAGCGCTGGAGAGTTCTCTCGCAGCATTGGGGACACCCCCAGTGCTGTTTGAGCACTGAGGACCGCCCCCAGTGCTGTGAGAAAACTCATTTGCATACAGACAAAAAATGGGATTTCTAACAAACAGCGGCGCGGAGAAGAATAGCCTTTAAGGCTATTCCTACGTGTGATTGAGAAAGAAATGTGATTTTAATGATGGAGTCCCTTTAAAGATCAGCAGGGGTCCGACCTCTTGGTCCCCAGCCAATCGGCTTTTTGAAGTGGTTGGGGTGCCACACATCGTATAGTGGCTGTGCTTGGTATTGAAGCTCAGCCCATTCACTTGAATGGGACTGAGCTGCAATCAGGCCACGTGACCGATAAAGGTGATCTCACATGACCTATGAATCGTCCATACAAATTCTCCATAGCTGATTTGTCAGAAGGGGTTAATCCGCTCGCCGCCGTCCACATACATTATCATTCACAGCCGGTATGGTTTTTACGACGCGCGTTACAAATCATCGCTCCGATCCGTTAACACTTTCCATATTTTGTAAGCAAATATTGTCTGCGACCCCTCATCCTGTAAGAGGTATTGATTGGCGAAAGTGGGTCACCCGCCAGGAATAAATCCGGTGTGACTTTTTTCCCCCTGTTTTATTGCCATATTGTTATCTGTCCTTTGGGACTGTGAATTTTATGCAAAAGGTCAGAGCACTTTCCATCCCCTACAAATATAGCCAGTTCAGTGGTTAAATGCAGGAGCGATTAATTATGCCGCGCGCTGGAATAAGATACGCTTGACTGGGGGAATAATGTGGATGTCAAACTTGGACTTTCACAAAGCATTTGACTAGGGTTCTGCATCTGAGATTAATGACTAGCATCAATTCTCATGAACTTCCAGCTATAACAAAGAGCCTTCCCGCTCGCCCGCTCCAGCACACCAACCGGCAGGAGGGGATGCCAAGGGGGCTCCTCCGCACTCCCAATGCAGCGAGGCAGATTAACCCCTTCAGCACCGGAAGTGGTCACTGCACTCCGTATTAGGGGTCGCCGTACATGGCTCAGTATTCCATAGCCACACGCCTGCTGACCTCTGTATGCCTCCAATTTAAAGGGAGCCTATCAGCTAAAACCCTGCAGATAGATAGGTTAGGGTCACCAGAACCCTGCAGATAGATAGGTTAGGGTCACCATAACCCTACAGACAGATAGATAGGTTAGGGTCACCATAACCCTACAGACAGACAGATAGGTTAGGGTCACCATAACCCTACAGACAGACAGATAGATAGGTTAGAGTCACCAGAACCCTGCAGATAAATAGGTTAAGGTCACTAGATCCCCACAGACAGATAGATAGGTTAGAGTCATCAGAACCCCACAGATAGGTTAGGGTCACCAGAACCCCACAGACAGACAGATAGATAGGTTAGGGTCACCAGAACCCCATAGATAGATGGGTTAGGGTCACCAGAACCCCACAGATAGATGGGTTAGGGTCACCAGAACCCTACAGATAGATAGGTTAGGGTCACCAGAACTCCACATATACATAGGTTAGGGTCACCAGAACCCCACAGATGCATAAGTTAGGGTCACCAGATCCCCACAGATACATAAGTTAGGGTCACCAGAACCCCGCAGATAGATAGGTTAGGGTCACCAGAACCCTGCAGATAAATAGGTTAGGGTCACCAGAACCCTGCAGATAAATATGTTAGAGTCATCAGTTCACCAGAACCCCATAGACAGATAGATAGGTTATATTCACCAGCTCTCCACAGATAGATAGGTTAGGTTCACCAGAACCCCACAGATAGAAAGGTTAGGGTCACCAGAACGCCACAGACAGATTGATAGGTTAGGGTCATCACAACTCTGCAGATAGATAGGTTATGGTTACCAGAACCCTGTAGATCGATAGGTTAGGGTTACCAGAACGACACAGATAGATAGGTTAGATTCACCAGAACCCTGCAGATAGATAGGTTATGGTCACCTGAATTAAACTGTTTATTCCCGCTGTCTCCATTGCTTGAGATATCACTGTTTTTGTCAATCTGCAGATGAGTTCTTCGGAACATTGAGAGTATTATCTACGGAGGCAGCGATTGACAAGGGGAAACCAGCATTTGATTCGGGTGACCGTAACCTATCTATCTGTAGCGGGTTTGGTTCTGGAGACATTCTCTTTAAAAGGAACCTCTCAGGGCTGTTTGGGATATTAAACTACACACGGGTACTTAAAGATCATTAGGTTGGTGCTCCAAATAGCCCCATGTAAGCTTGTCCATGCCCACAGTTAACACACAAAAAATCCCCTCCGTCTTCTGGCACCTGCGCAGTTTTTCCTTGAAGCCGCCCACCCCTGGTCCTGTACGTATACCCTGCTGCCCTCTACTGAATGGAGTCCTTTGTTCTGACAACTTCTCTGACCCTTTTTCTTGGTTAATAGTTGTCAGTTTCCAGCGTCCAGTGACTAACCCATCACTGGAGTATTCGTTATGATCTCCAAATACCTGGGGGGCCGCAGGGGGCTTATTTTATCCTATAGTCTCATCTGTCTATTACCCTACGGTGTAGACCTCAGTCTTCGGCTTGCCACGGAAAAACCATCTTAAATATGTCTTGAAGTATTCAGCGGCCATAATGCGTCCCCTTCCCGGGCTGGATGTTTTTACTTTATTACAAATCCAATACGTGTTACTCACGAGGCTGCGCTTTTACATGATTGCAAATCCAATATATACTGCGAAACGCGGACAAGTGCTTCAATCTTCTCTCCCTCCGAGCGCCCTTAAAACGGCAACTTTTCATAGTCTTAAAAAACAAAATGTGCGAGACAAAATATCTCCAACTCACAGGGCGGTTTTATTCCTAAAATGTTCAGGCGTCTAAGGGAGTAGTAAGAATATGTTCTAAGAGAGGGGTTCTCTTCTTCTGCGTATTGTCTCCCCCCGCTGAGTGATGCAATTGGTATGATCCACTAAGAAGAGTGGGGGAAGGGAAGTGACAACTGCTGTGAACACAAATCTGGGTTAGGTGATCAGATGTATTTTAGATGAGGCTTTTTGTAGACTTTTGCTTCATGTACTGATGATAAAATTATTTATAATATCTGTCCTGTTTATGTATGGTAATTTTTTAATTTTGTTTTTATTTTTTTTTAAATCAAGCCATTGGTTTAGTCCCGGAACAAGAAAGGATCACAGTCCGGTAAGTGGGACTACTAAAGTTATTGTGTTATGTCTTAAGAAGAACGGACTAAGTCCAGAGTTTTACTGTTGTATCCACATTATACCCAGCTTTACCTATAGGGAGTCTATTACCAGAACCAACATATAACCCCAGCCCTGCAGATAGATAGGTTATTGTCACCAGAACCAGCATATCACCCCAGCCCTGCAGATAGATAGGTTAGTGTCACCAGAGCCAGCATATCACCCCAGCCCTGCAGATAGATAGGTTACTGTCACCAGAGCCAGCATATCACCCCAGCCCTGCAGATAGATAGGTTAGTGTCACCAGAACCAGAATATCACCCCAGCCCTGCAGATAGATAGGTTAGTGTCACCAGAACCAGCATATCACCCCAGCCCTGCAGATAGATAGGTTACTGTCACCAGAACAGCATATCACCCCAGCCCTGCAGATAGATAGGTTAGTGTTACCAGAACCAGCATATCACCTCAGCCCTGCAGATAGATAGGTTAGTGTCACCAGACCCAGCATATCACCCCAGCCCTGCAGATAGATAGGTTACTGTCACCAGACCCAGCATATCACCCCAGTCCTGCAGATAGATAGGTTAGTGTCACCAGACCCAGCATATCACCCCAGCCCTGCAGATAGATAGGTTACTGTCACCAGACCCAGCATATCACCCCAGTCCTGCAGATAGATAGGTTAGTGTCACCAGAACCAGCATATCACCCCAGCCCTGCAGATAGATAGGTTAGTGTCACCAGAACCAGCATATCACCCCAGCCCTGCAGATAGATAGGTTAGTGTCACCAGAACCAGCATATCACCCCAGCCCTGCAGATAGATAGGTTACTGTCACCAGACCCAGCATATCACCCCAGCCCTGCAGATAGATAGGTTAGTGTCACCAGAACCAGCATATCACCCCAGCCCTGCAGATAGATAGGTTAGTGTCACCAGAACCAGCATATCACCCCAGCCCTGCAGATAGATAGGTTAGTGTCACCAGAACCAGCATATCACCCCAGCCCTGCAGATAGATAGGTTAGTGTCACCAGAACCAGCATATCACCCCAGTCCTGCAGATAGATAGGTTAGTGTAACCAGGACCAGCATATCACCCCAGCCCTGCAGATAGATAGGTTAGTGTAACCAGGACCAGCATATCACCCCAGCCCAGCAGATAGATAGGTTAGTGTAACCAGGACCAGCATATCACCCCAGCCCAGCAGATAGATAGGTTAGTGTAACCAGGACCAGCATATCACCCCAGTCCTGCAGATAGATAGGTTAGTGTCACCAGGACCAGCATATCACCCCAGCCCTGCAGATAGATAGGTTACTGTCACCAGAACCAGCATATCACCCCAGCCCTGCAGATAGATAGGTTAGTGTAACCAGGACCAGCATATCACCCCAGCCCTGCAGATAGATAGGTTAGGGCTTATCTGAATCATATGGTGCTTTCCTCTTGTGATTTGCTGCCTCCGCTGATGAGATATCACTATTTTAGTGAATAAGCAAATTAGTACTTTGGAGCCACCAAAGACATTGTCCCGGTGTATATATTGTGTTCTGATGACAGACTCTCTGTAACTGCTCTGTCCATTTAGTATTAAACAAGAAGCGACTTTCACATATAGGTTTTATTTGTACGTTTCCTATGATATTGCTACTACAGCTCCTGTGCGATTCTATTTATCTCTATGGTAAAAGACAACAAACAAGCCTTGTGTAGTCTGATCCTTTGGTTATGCCCTCTTCCCTATATTCTCAGCTGCTTCTTCACCCACTGAATGTATGTTAATGTAAAATTGGGGTGGGGGGGGGGATGACAACATAGCCTATACCTCTGTACAGGGGGTCTTTGGAATTGAAAATAATTGTCAGCTTATAGGGATCCGGATTGAACAGAATTTTGAGTAAAACTTTGTAAGTTTCCCGGCTATAAGAATACATTATAGTTATCTGTAGGAAGAGGGTCAAATCATTGCCCACCAGCAACAGATCCCGGGGCACGTTGTCAGCTGCTCTCGTAATTGGGTGGTGTAATGGATCTCTACTGGTGGGCCATAGGCCTTAGGAGAGGCGACAACACATTCCTCTGACAAGTCTTCTGACCTTCCCGAAATAATGAGACCGGACTAATGTGCTGCCCGACACCCCCAGGGCTCATCCCCTAGAGAACACGAGATAGGACATGTTCATATCCAATAGACTGCTGCCATTGGGTGATAAGCCCTCTTAAAGGGAGTGTGTCAGTAGATCCCAGCATATCACCCCATCCCCCAGATAGAAAGGTTACAATTCACCTGACTCAGATGGCGCCCCCTTGTGAATCGTTGCCTCTGTTGCAGAGATATGTGGAGTTCTTTGGAGCGTTGACGGCTTATTGGTTTGAGGCGATGGTAACGCTCTTGTTGCTCCAAAGTGCTCATTTGCATATTGACAAAAACAGCGATATCTCAGCGACAGAGGCAGCAATTCACATGGGGACACCACCATCTGATCCTGTCTCTCTATGGGGGGCCTCAATCCCAGCCCTCAGGTCATCGAGAGGGTCACCCCCCAGTTTTGATCAGGTATAGGCAGGCCCCAACTATAATGTATCAGTAATACGTCCGGTCTTCTCATACTGGGGAGAGACACCTTGTGGCCCCCCTAATACCCCTGGACCCTGGTGCAGCTGCACCCCTGAGGTTATGCCATATGCGACTCCTTTACATCGCAGGAAGAAAGCAAAAAGTTTTCTCACTTCCCGCCGGGAAGTTGCTGCTGGGTCGGGCCCTCCTGCTGACCCTTATGGGTCTCCTTTCCCCGGGCCACGGGGGTCGCTCACCTATGGCCGGTTGGGCTTCTTTGGCACAATCTTCTTTGCGCTCTTTCCAAGGCAGATGGAATATATGTTTAAAAATAATTTTTTTCCCCTTTTCATAAGAAATTCTAAAACAACCTCTTACTGCGACTGTGTCCAGCTATGACCACCATTTGCTTTAACCCTTTAAGCTCTGCAGCCGGTGGATGTCCTGGAGCGGCGTCCGGTCAGCCGCCGGCTGTCCAGCGAGCGCAGCCTCTGCCGAGCAGCGTGTCCTTTATATTCCTGGCCAGTGGAGTGCACTGTATTCTCATAAATCAGCCCATTATTGTTTGTATATTTATACATGACATTTTGTGGTGTTTTAAATTCTAAGAGTGGAAGGGCAATCCTTCACCGCATCTAAGATAAAGGTGTCCAGCGTCTCATTTGACGGGTCCGTCGTATAATGTGTGCCGAGCGGAGCCTCACAGGGGCAGAGTGGAGCGTTCTCCGTCTGTCGGCTATCACCTTCCATCTTAACTCGCCATCTCGTTCTGCGTTAACTATCTCAGTGCAGGGAGCCATAGAGAACGCGCGGAGCTTTCTAGAATTGGTAGTGGTGTGTATATGTGCATGTGTGTGTATGCGATATATATATATATATATATATATATATATATATATATATATATATATATATATATATATATATATATATATATTGAATACATACGGAATATTAATTTATTTTTGCAAAAATAGAAAAAAAAAATTTTAAAAAAATTGACACTTATCCCAGATTGTACATTGCCAGATTTTTATTTTTTTTAATTTTATTATTTTTTTTATAGTACAGTATGTATATAAATTCATTTTAATGGACCTTTAGTTTTTGTGACTGTGTCCGGACTCCAGTGAATTTTTTGTAACGTAGCCCAGGGTGTACATTGCTAAATTTTTATAGTGCAGTGTGTTTGTGTATGGGTGCGGGTTCTGGTATCGGACCCCCGCCATTTGGATACTGATGTCTCTGAGACAAAGATATTTATAGCTTATGCTAAAGGTAGATCCTCAATGTTAGAATGATGGGGTCTGACACTCGGCAACGCACTGATCATACATATATATATATATATATATATATATATATATATATATATATATACATATACTATATATATATATATATATATATATATATATATATATATATATATATTATAATCTGCTTTAGGTCTTGTTCACACGGGGAAGACGAGGCAAATTGTGATGCGGATAGATGTCTATGTGAAAAAAGAAGCGAGCTGCCATATCTTGAGGCAGATGCCGCAGCGGAAACTGGCGCATCCGCGTCAGGATAATCCCTTCGCACTAGGCCCATTCATTTGCGCCTACTCCAGAGCAGGAAGCCATATCTGTCAGAAGCCACGGCAGGCGCATTTTGGTCCTGATTCTGACACGGCTTCCCACGTAAAAATCAGGACCAAAATACGCGTCACTAGCCCGTGTGAACTAGGCCTTAGGATGACCCTTTTTCACTGCTTTCAAAGCACAGCACCATACATTTAAAAAAAAAAATGGCTCGCTTGGTGTTGCAGCTCAGCCCCGGTCACTTGGATGGGACTGAGCTGCACCTGCATCACATGAAAAATGAATGCGACATCACTGGCATGAGAAGGAAGGGGTGGACGCCTCAGTCAGCTGATCTGTGGGGGCCTAGGAGTTGGAATCATATATACAGATAGATAGATAGATAGATAGATAGATAGATAGATAGATAGATAGATAGATAGATAGATAGATAGATAGATAGATAGGATAATAGATAGTCAGTGTTAGCCTATAGCCTGTGAAGTGATGGAAATAATGATAGCAGCAGGAAAGGACTGTGCTGGACTTGTCGGAGGCAGTGACCAATTGACTCTGAGGCTATAGAGCAGGGGTCAGCAACCTTTGGCTCTCCAGCTGCTGTGAAACTACAACTCCCAGCATGCTCCATTCACTTCCATAGATGTTCCAAGAACAGCAAAGCATGCATGCTGGGAGTTGTAGTTTTACAACAGATGGCGTCCCGGAGGTTACCTATTGCAGCAATAGAGGACAAGGCAGAGTCATGTAATGAAGTGAAGCACAAGAATAAGTTCCCCAGCAGCACAGATTATTTCAGGAAAGGAGCAAACAGACCTTGTGAGGGACCATTAAAGGTTTTTACCAAAATATTTCTTTAATTCCAGTATCACAAAAATTGTGAAAAAAATGTATTTTTTTTAACATATGAAGCCCCTGAGGAGTGGTAGAGGTCTTATCTCACCTACACTGAGGTGTCCTTGCCGGTAACTTTGGTAAGATTGACTATGACACTGTCCAATGTGACACCGGATCCCACAATCGGGAGATCAGCCTCCTCCTGATGGTGGAGCCCGATAAGCCCCTGTCTCTCCTCCGTGTGGTCGGGCGCTCCATCTACATGTCCGAGATGAGACAGGTGAGGTCTTTTTGTGCTATTATATGTCAACATGTCTATAAGACGACGCCTTGCAATATTTTGGGTTTTCTTACAGAATGCAAAACCGGTCGTCCTCTGTAACACATAACAATAAATCAGACGTGAAAGATACATCATGTTGGTGAAACCTCTTTATTTTCCGACATGAAATTTTTTTTTGTTGGTCGGCTGTGCAGGGGCAGAGCTGTGGGGGGTGGGTGTAGAGGTGGCCATCGCCGAGGTAGCCCAAAGGGCTCTCAGCAACACAAAAAGATGCTGGTATTATAGATGGTACATAGTAGGGCAGGGCCCTATTACAGCTTTTGTATTGCGGCCCGGGAGCTTCACATTATCCCCCGCGGCCTAGGTTATTGAGTCAGTGGGATCATGAAATATCAAGAGATGTGACTTATTAGGGGCCATCTGAGAACCTTTCATCACCTCTATCAATGCCAACTATTTGCCTCCTCCAGTAGCCGCCAATCCACTGATTCTGATGCAGTTGAATTTTTTTCTGTAGCCCCCACCATTCCTGAGTAATCATTCCTGTTAGTGTCAGCACCCAATATGCCAGTTAGACACTCTGCCTAGTGGGCGGTCCCAGACTAGCAGGAACACCCAACTGAAAGTGGGGAATCTCATTACTATAGCCAAGCACCGAATTGCTCAGGAGTGGTGGGGGCTAGAGAAAAATTTCCAACTGGGCCAGAATTGATGAAGTGATAACTATTGAAAGATGCAAAGAGGTGGAGGTGGTGAAAGGTCCCCTTTAAATGAGCTCTCTGCAGCTTTCTGAGTTCCCATAGGAATCTACACTTACCCAATGTGTACAGGTGGGTTCAGATTGTCCCCCATGACAGACGTAGGGGGGGTAAAGATTAGGTACTGTTGCAGGTTGTGTATCTGCATCGGTCTTTTCAATATTCACCTTACAATTTTTTTCTCTTTTTAGCTTTTACGAGATACACGTTCAGATCGAGGACACAAGAAAAACTGTTCGGTCAAGACAGCCAGCAGGTGAGGAGTCACATAGGCGTAGAGACTTAGAGTGGATGTTAATACAGTGGCCTACTTACCCTCTTGTTGACTTATTGCACCTACCTCCCCTTTAAGTCTGCCATTTTTTAACTTCTCATCTAAATAGTTGGAAAATAGTAGATCATGAGCTCCGGTAGATCATAAACTCTGGAAGATGAGGTAGCTCATAAGCTCTGGTAGATCGTAAGCTCCGGAACATCGTAAGCTCCAGAAGATCGTGAGCTCCGATAGATTGTGAACTCCAGAAGATCGTGAGCTCCGATAGATTATAAGCTCCAGAAAATCGCGAGCTCTGGAAGATCGTGAGGTCCGATAGAACGTGAGCTCTGGAAGATCGTGAGCTCTGATAGATCGTGAGCTCTGATAGATCGCGAGCTCTGATAGATCGCGAGCTCTGATAGATCACGAGCTCTGGAAGATCGTGAGCTCTGATAGATTGTGAGCTCTGATAGATTGTGAGCTCTGATAGATTGTGAGCTCTGATAGATTGTGAGCTCTGATAGATTGTGAGCTCTGATAGATTGTGAGCTCTGATAGATTGTGAGCTCTGATAGATTGTGAGCTCTGATAGATTGTGAGCTCTGATAGATTGTGAGCTCTGATAGATTGTGAGCTCTGATAGATTGTGAGCTCTGATAGATTGTGAGCTCTGATAGATTGTGAGCTCTGATAGATTGTGAGCTCTGATAGATTGTGAGCTCTGATAGATCGTGAGCTCTGATAGATCGCGAGCTCTGATAGATTGCGAGCTCTGGAAGATCGCGAGCTCTGGAAGATCGCGAGCTCTGGAAGATCGTGAGCTACGATAGATTGTGAGCTACGATAGATTGTGAGCTCTGATAGATTGTGAGCTCTGATAGATTGTGAGCTCTGATAGATTGTGAGCTCTGATAGATTGTGAGCTCTGATAGATTGTGAGCTCTGATAGATTGTGAGCTCTGATAGATTGTGAGCTCTGATAGATTGTGAGCTCTGATAGATTGTGAGCTCTGATAGATTGTGAGCTCTGATAGATTGTGAGCTCTGATAGATTGTGAGCTCTGATAGATTGTGAGCTCTGATAGATCGTGAGCTCTGATAGATCGCGAGCTCTGATAGATTGCGAGCTCTGGAAGATCGCGAGCTCTGGAAGATCGCGAGCTCTGGAAGATCGTGAGCTACGATAGATTGTGAGCTACGATAGATTGTGAGCTCTGATAGATTGTGAGCTCTGATAGATTGTGAGCTCTGATAGATTGTGAGCTCTGATAGATTGTGAGCTCTGATAGATTGTGAGCTCTGATAGATTGTGAGCTCTGATAGATTGTGAGCTCTGATAGATTGTGAGCTCTGATAGATTGTGAGCTCTGATAGATTGTGAGCTCTGATAGATTGTGAGCTCTGATAGATTGTGAGCTCTGATAGATTGTGAGCTCTGATAGATTGTGAGCTCTGATAGATCGTGAGCTCTGATAGATCGTGAGCTCTGATAGATCGTGAGCTCTGATAGATCGTGAGCTCTGATAGATCGTGAGCTCTGATAGATCGTGAGCTCTGATAGATCGTGAGCTCTGATAGATCGTGAGCTCTGATAGATCGTGAGCTCTGATAGATCGTGAGCTCTGATAGATCGTGAGCTCTGATAGATCGTGAGCTCTGATAGATCGTGAGCTCTGATAGATCGTGAGCTCTGATAGATCGTGAGCTCTGATAGATCGTGAGCTCTGATAGATCGTGAGCTCTGATAGATCGTGAGCTCTGATAGATCGTGAGCTCTGATAGATCGTGAGCTCTGATAGATCGTGAGCTCTGATAGATCGTGAGCTCTGATAGATCGTGAGCTCTGATATATCCTGTTGATCCCTGTCTGACATATAAGATTTGCTTTAAGGGTCAGTCCACACAGTAGAAAATTAAGATATTCCTCTATATTCTGCAATGCTGAGTTTGGACTCCTTGAAAAGTGTCTTCTCACCAGTTGAATAATAAGTTTTGCAGGTATGTGATGATCACATGACCAGTAAACAATGTGAATTTTTATAAAATGACAAAAATTAGATATGTTGAAACTGTTAAGTTGTTGCGGGAAATATATTGGAAGTTGGAGAACATTTGATTTCATGTGTATCTGCTAAAGCTGGAATACCCCTTTAAAGGGATCTATCAATATGTGATTGGTTCTGGGTGTCCGCTGTTTTTCAGCTTTAGGTGATCGCTGCGGCCTCTTCACTGAACATCAAGCGCAGCGGCATATATAGCTTTGCACCTGTGCTTGTTATTTCAGCTCAGCCCCATTCACTCAAATGGGACTGAGACAGTTCTCTATCATCTCACTGATGAAGATGACGTCATCAGCGCAAGACAGAATCCGCAGCTCCCGCGAGGGGTCACAGCCTCCCCGAACAACTGATTGGCATTGTCTTGGGTATTGAACCCCCACTAGTCATTCATATAGAAGCCCCCTTTAATATTCTCTCTGCCAACCAAGTATTCCGGTTTTTCCACGAGAACAGAAATGGTTAAACCGAAGACACTTTCTTGACCTTTGCCAAGGGGAGCTCAGGATCGGGCTATCGACCACATTTTCGTTCATAATCATATTAGAAAATACTTGGAGGAAAATTTGACATTCATCAAGACGTCTTATCTGTTCAAGGTCTGATGTTTTCCCATTGAATTCTGCCTATTGCAAATCCATCGATTGCTGAAATACAGATTTTTTTTTTTTTTCCGGAATATTCTCTCGCAATGCTAATATACAGACAGCGGGCTGAAGTGGGGCCGCTGGTTTTAGCGCTGCAATGGGTTCTGTGGATTTTTTTAGGACTAGGAACAGAAGATTGGAACCGTCTGGTCTGGGTTCTGGCTTGGTTCCGACCCCAGGTCACGGAATCTGAATTAGGGTTGCGACCCCAGGTCACAGAATCTGAATCAGGGTTGCGACCCCGGGTCACGGAATCTGAATTGGGGTTCCGACCCCAGGTCATGGAATCTGAATCGGGGGTTCCAAACCCGGGTCACGGAATTTGAACCAGAGTTCGACCCTGGGTCACGGAATCTGAATCGGGGTTTCCGACCCCGTGTCACGGAATCTGAACCAGGGTTCCGACCCCGGGTCACGGAATCTGAGTCCGTGTTCCGACCCCGGGTCACGGAATCTGAATCTGGGTACCAACCCCGGGTCACGGAATCTGAATCGGGGTTCTGAACCCGGGTCACGGAATCTGAATCCGATTTCTCCACCCCCACCCTCTCCTCCCAGGATCCCAATTACCTTTGCCATTGGCCCTCGGCCACCCTTTGAATCTTTCCTATAGTCGAGGCAATCTGGCAGGGTCTTCCGTACATCCCGGCTATACTTGTTCCATACTCTTTGACATGACTTTACCACATCATGGTGTGAACACGCACTTGTCACAGCCTTCATTCCTACAGCTGATTTAATATTTTCCCCCCTTCGCTTGTCATCTGCTGTTTGGGAAGGAGTCCTAATGTGCTCCAGATACACAACTATTTGTCACCGCTTCCACTTTGCCAAAAATAAATTAAACCATTAATTACGACATTTTTGAGCAGCTGTTAATATATTGGGATAAGAAAATTGAACATTAGATTGTTGGTTAAATGGATGTACTATTAGGGATAGGGAGGGTCCGCCGGCCAATTACGGAGCGCGCGTTCTGCTTCACTTTGTTTTTATTGTCTTTTTAATCTGTTTTTTTTATGTCAGGTTTGAGATCTGAGGTGTTGGCGTGCGCTG
This sequence comes from Leptodactylus fuscus, assembly GCF_031893055.1. Lineage (NCBI taxonomy): Eukaryota > Metazoa > Chordata > Amphibia > Anura > Leptodactylidae > Leptodactylus > Leptodactylus fuscus. Next base: position 17,799,960 of record NC_134267.1, on the reverse strand, counting down.
TGAACCTATTGTCCTGGATCTATCTTTGTCTATAAGCAGCTCTGTGAATGGGGGGGTCTGCTTTGGACAATAGCTACATGTTAAATGGGACCCCTTGACAATAATCTGATCACCAAGCGGTCCCCCCTTCAATGAGACCTCCAGTGACAGCTGCAATCTGTGAGAAAACCTGACAGTAAGTGTTTAGTTTCCCTGCAACGCCTCCGCAGGAGATATTAGGGATGACAGTGTGTCCATTTACACAGATAGGTTGTCTTTATAATGTAGAAAATGAGAGACTTTCTTTGTAAACCTCTAGGCTCTATATATAAGGCCCCTGCATAAAGAACTTTTAAAGAGTATTCCCACCATAGACATTTATCCATTTATCGCATATCCACAGGATATGTTGTAAATGTCTGACAGATGCAAGCCCTAAAAATGGGACCCATATCTATATACAGGAAAGGGGTCCGCCGTCTTGCCCCAGTCCTAGACATCTAGTAGAGATGGTCACACATATGCACACTTTGTATTCAGAGACTGCAGCCGCTTCAACAGGAATAACAGGGTTTGGGAGATCCCCACTTTGGAAAATGGTGTGCTCCAAAGATGGGTTTTAAATTTATTAGTCTTTTATATACTGTATGTTTAAGTTGAGGATACTCATTTCAATCTCTCATGTTCATGTTGCCCATAAAAGAGATTAGAGAGAGGGGGGATGCAGCTGCAGTTTTTTGTTCAGTGTCTGATATTGCATTGTTGTGGGAGGGAGGAGAGGGAGGCATAAATAGGACATCTGGTTGTCTGTGCATGCCGACGGCGGCAATAACCCAAGTGTCTACATTATATAGGTGAAATAGCCTGTAAAACTGTTCTGTGGCCTGCTGACCCATGTGCCAAATACAGGCAGCTATGGACAGCTTCTTATACACCACTGATGGATTTGCATTGTAGTGGAGGTGCATTTGTGTAAGGGACATTGCCCTTATACAGTGGATGGACTTTTTATTAGAGACACCCATCTAGTAGCGCGTTGGACCTCCTTTGACCTTCAGAATAGCACAGGCTCTGCAAACTAGAATTGTACGCTGTATGGCCCCATTATTAGAGACACCTGACCCTGGCGAACAACATAAGATCCAGTGACACATGGACCCGTATTGGTGTGAATCTACGTTAGATTGGGAAGATTGATCCAAGTGTTGGTCACTGATCATGGGCATTTAGGCCCCATCTTATGGGGGGTGCAGCAGTGTGGAGAATATACCAAAAATAGTGAAAAACATCCAAGAAGAAGGAATCCTGTGGACGGATACAACTTGTTCAATGCTTCTGTCCAACTTCCAAATATGCAACTTTCTGTTCTTCAGAATAGATAGGTTATAACTAGAGATGAGCGAACACTAAAGTGTCCGAGGTTCAAAATCCGATTCGAACAGCCGCACACTGTTCGGCTGTTCGAACAGATTTCGAACCCCATTATAGTCTATGGGGGAAATGCTCGTTTCAGGGGTAGGCAACATTCGATAAAATCATACTTACCAAGTCCACGAGTGACGGTCGGGCTGGATTCTGCTTGAAGTCTTCTCCCGGCGCAGGGTCCCCGCGTCCTCTTCCGGGTGGAATCCACTCTGCCTAGGCAGAGCCGTCTGCGCGTGCGGCTCTGCCCAGGCCCGACGCCTGAGCAGAGCCGACTGCGCATGCGCAGTCAGCTCTGCCTAGGCAGAGTGAATTACACCCGGAAGAAGACGTGGGGACGCAGCGCGGAGAAGACTTCGTAAAGGTAAGAGAAGAACCAGTGTTGATTGGCAGAATGTATAGCATTCTGCCAATCAACGCTGGTTCTGCATCGAACATTAAACTTCGAACAGCTAGTAGTGTTCAATCGAGTACAAGTATTTCGAATACCATAGTATTCGATCGAACACCTACTCGATCGAACACTACTCGCTCATCTCTAGTTATAACAAAAAGACAACCAGTGCGAGCAACATTTTTGTCCAAGGCAATCGGAACTCCAGTGGGCAAAAGAGTGAAAATGAACAGCGGAGAAACATGACCTGGTGAGATGGATCCAGATTTCTGTAGCACCATGTTGATGGAATGGTCCCAAATTGGCGTGATTTGCAGGAACCAGTAAATCGCTTCAAACTGGTGGAGTTGGAGTAATGGTGGAGGGATGCGAGCACTCTTGTGTATACCAACTTATTAAAATTCCGAAGACCTAAGCAGGTCCAACGCACTTCTAGATGGGTGTCTCTAATAAAGTGGCCTTTCACTGTACAAGGGCAATGTCTCTTACACATTTGCCTTGTACATCATTTCTCCTCCACATCCTACACTTTATCATGACACCCGCACTTGGTTGGGGTGTTGGCCTGATGTTTCAATTCAGAATTTGGATTTGATCAATCCCAACTCGCGCTCAATTATATTCCAGTAAATTTCCATAATTCAGCAGATGTTGATATTTTAATGTTTCTGGCATTCGGATCTTGGACAGCTGTCTCCGAGCTTGGGGAAAAAGCAAACATTTAGAGTTAAATGCTGAACATATGTTTAAATAACTAATTAGAAGGGAGAAGAAAACAATGCATTATCCTTTGTAAGGACGCCGCGCCGCCACCGCCGAGAGATTGGGATGTCTGGGCCAACATTAACAGTCCGGGAGTCTCCGGAGAAGCCGAGCGTTGTAAAGGCAGGACAAAAGACGTTCGACTGTGCACAACACCCTTACATGTGTCATACTGCATGCAGATGTAGCAGAGCTGGAGTTGTCATCTAGCACTGGAGACGTTTAGGTTCGGCAGTCTCCTATTTAAAAAATGAAGGGTCCGAAATGCATCGGGCATAACTTTAAAACTATCTAGATAATATTGCGTGCTGCACAGCCCGATGCATTTGTGTGTCCTGACACCTTGCCATCATGGTTGGACCAAGTAGGGGTGAGGCCTTCACTTCTGACACAGATCTGAGCCTGGGACATTTACGGTTCACAGTTTGACCTTTCTTGGACCACTTTTGGCAGAATACCTCTTAAGACCTGCTGTTCTGGATAGGCTCTGATCCAGTCGTCAACACTTCTCGTGTCTAAATGGTCATATCTGTATACTATATTAGAGGGGTGACCATTAGTTGTTTACCCGTGGATAAAAATCTGCCTTGATCACGTGATGGACTCACCGGCTCGTTACTATAATTGTAATTATAACGAGCAGGGTGAATGCCAGCTTACCTGGTGGTATAGCGTAGTGGAGGGGGGTGTTATCTGTGTTAATGGTGGTCTAGAGTAATGCAGGGGATATAATCAGCATCCCTTGAGATATAGGGTAGTGAAAGGGATAATGTTGGTGTCCATGGTGGTCTAAAGTAGTAAAAAAGGCTAATGCAATGTTCCTGGTTGACTAAAGCACTGGAGGAGATAGTGTTAGTGTCCCTGGTGGTCGAGAGTGGTAGAAGGGCTACTATCAGTGTCCCTGGTGGTCTAGAGTTGTGGAATGGCTTATGTCAGTGTCTCTGATGGTGTAGAGTAGTGAAGGGGATATAATCAGTATCCCTAGTGCTGTAGGTAAATTAAAGGGCTTATGTCAGTGTTCCTGAGGGGTAGAAGGTCTAAGATCACTGTCCCTGGTGGTCTAGAGTAGAGAAGGGGCTAAAGTCTGTGTCCCTGGTGGTCTAGGGCAGTGAAGGCATTAATATCTGGAGTCCAGAGTGCGCACTATTGAAGCCAAGGAAGGCATCATAAGTCCGCACGTTTGCTATTTCGTGTGTACTTTGCCCATATTTTGCAGGCTTTTATGTGACTAAAAAAATGAAAAACTGAAAACTCCCATTTCTGGCAATCCGCTTCATATTTTCCTACTGTGCCATGTGAATCCTTACAGCCAAAACATATTTGTTTTTATTTATTTATTAATGTATTTTATTATTTTATTTATTTTATTCCTTCTTTGTACAGATTTTTATCTATTTATTTCATTTATTTTTTTTTATTTGATTTGATTACATCCTTACATATTTTTATCTATCTATTACAGTATTTGATTTGCCTATTAATTTATTTTATATATTGATTTTATTTATTTATTTTTTCCCTTCCTTTTACATATTTTTATTTATCTATTTATTTGATTTATTTTATTTATTTGATTCGATTACTTCCCTACATATTTTTTATTTATCGATTACCGGTAATTTATTTTATTTACTTATTAATTTATTTTATAGATTTATTTATTTTTCCCTCCTTGTACATATTTTTATCTATTAATTTATTTGATTTATTTTTAGTCATTTATTTATTTTATTTGATTACTTCCCTACATATATTTATTTTTTCTATTAATTTATTTGATTTATTCATTTATTTTATACATTTATTTTATTTATTTATTTTTTCCTTCCTTGTGCATATTTTTTATTTATCAAAGTTTGATTTATTTATTTTATTTTATATTTTATTTTATTTTCCCTTCTTTGTGCATATTTTTTTTTATCAATTTATTTATTAATTTATTTTATATATTTAATTTTTTTTCCATCCTTGTACTTATTTTTATCTATTACTTTATTTGATTTTTGTTCTTCTCCTCCTGCAGTCTAAGCGGCCTATAACAGCGATTGTCTTGCAGAATCATTCAGCTCTCCTTATTTTATGTAGTACATCTTCTTGTGTCTATTCTGTATATTATTAGTGCGTGGCTCTGCCCGGTCCCCCCCCCAGTACTGGATTCAGTAATTAATGGGCAGATTCTTGGCTCTTTAGTGGAACATCACATCACCCTGGCTCCAGTAACCCTTCTACCTCCCGCCGCCAGTCCGCTGCTGCTATTTTGACACTTGCAGGCCTGCTCCACTGTTGCGCAGCTGATCCCCTGTCCGTGCTTATATTTTTCTTATTGACAATGAGCGTTCTTGCCAAACGCCAGGGACCATAGTCACATCTGTTTGTTTCCTGAGCCTGTCTGGGTCTGCTAGGAAATACTTCTTGTCCAGAGGGCAGCTTTAACTAGGCTTAATCCTCTCAAAATTCTCTCTATCCAAATGAATAAAGTGGGGCGACAGATTCCTGTTGTCTCTCTCCGAAAAAAAAATATTCCATTTGACACTGTTTACTCGCGTCCCTGTCACCATCTCGTCTTAAGCCAAGTTTCCAGGCAAGGTGGCCGTCCGGAGTCCGAATACGTTACTGTATCTCTGGCCGCCTTACCGGCTCGGATACGGGCGGAAGATCTTGTGTGAGACTTCAATAGATCAAAGTGCTTTATATTATCCCATAGAGTATATAGAATTGTCAAAAATAGGTGAACACCCCTCCTGTATAAGAGAACGGGCCATTTCAATGACACGTTACATCGGGAGAAAGGGAAAGTAGTGTCAGTTTATTAAAACCAGATCATGAAATCCTATCACTTTTTTTTTTTTTTTTTCCTATTGTTTTTATTTTCCGTACATTACTATGAGGGCGGCCATACTTTAGGATCTTATACAGACAGCTGATGGGTCCTGGGGTCCTGCCATTGGGCTGACATTGGGTGCACTATATATATATATATGACTTGCTGATCCTGCCGCTGTTTCTTCTCATACACCAAGGCAGCAATAGCAAGTGCAGATAAACTGCGTGTCCTCAGATCACCTACATAGATTCTACGGAAGGGATTGAGCGATTTTTATTTTTTATTTTTTTTTTATACCAAATAAATAGGGAACCCAATACCCCCAGAAGCATTGGATCTGTTCCAAGGATCACTGGCTAGTATTAGTATACTGTGTTATGCCCAATGCACCCTGGTGTGTTCGACTTTCACTTCACAGGCCATGTGAATATTTATCAGTCACATGGCCTGTTTGCAGTTCAGTCCCATTCAAGTGAAGGGACGGAGCTGCAATACCAAGCATGGCCACTATACAATGTAAAGAGGCTGCAGCACTCCTCCAAGCCCTAAAGTCTTTTCCTGGGTGTCAGACCCCGACTGATCTAATATTGGTGATCTACCCTTGCTCTAGCGGTTATGCCAAAAAGCCTATTTATCCTTTATCCTTAGATAGTGGATACATTTCTGATCGGTGGGGTCTTAAAATTCCGTAGAACAAGGATGATTTACCCCCATTGTGATTGCAGCCATTGGAGAAGAGGTGTTGTTAGTGGAGATTGTCCCGGGAGTTAACATTTTCTTATTTGATCCAGCAGACCCTTGATGATGGACCTGGGGATCCCAGCCTTACCCCCCGACCTTAGGGTCATTCTTCCTACCTATGCCACGGGACAGATTTTGCTATAATAAGCTCCAGTGAAATCAGGGGATGAGGAGCGACCCAGTGTCAAGGCTGGTATGGATCCCATGACCAGCCGAATTCCTGGGTCCATCGTCAAGAGTGCACTGGAACAAATGGAAGAAAATTGAACTCCACGGACAACCCGTTTAATCATTGACAATGCAGAATAGAAGTAAATCCGTTTCCTAATTCCACCGTAAGCTTTCTTTATCTTCTCCCTATACAGTCTATATATCGTACTGTATAGAGACAGAGGAGATAAAACAGACCGCGCTTCACCTTGGCTCTTGATCAAAGTGTCGTGCTATGCAAAGACAGATGATTCATTTATTATGAGGGGCCCGGCCGCCTCTCCGACATACAGTACATTGATTTTAAATTAAAAAGTAACTGCAGTGTTCTACATGAGGGGTGACAAGAGTAACAAAGTGGTCCTTACTTAATGTTATTACAAACAGCTCTATCGCCGGGGCCTCCAGGAATCTTGTGTTTCACGAGGGTCTGAGTGCTATAATCTGACTGATCAATAATCTAGATATCTCAATGCAGCCTAGCAGATAATCAATTCTTGCTAGAATTACTCAGGCACGGCGAGCGCTTACTCTTGCAAGGCAGGTCCTCGAGTTCACTTGGCCGGCTTTATTAATTTCTATTTTTTTTTTATGCGCCTCTCGAGGTTACGTTTCATGATAAATGATGATGCTGCACTGACAGACGGGGAAAATACCAAAACTAAGGTAGAAAGATACAAGAAGCCGGATACACAGGATAGTAGAACAATGGGATGGATGAGATGAGCTTCTGTACCCAGATACACAGTCCAGTCACATTAACGGGACCACTTGTCCAAATCCAGAATAACCCCCTTTGGCAGAGCGGACCGCTGTGAGACGTGCAGGAAGAGAGGGGATGATGTCACTGGGATGTTGAGCCATGCCGACTCCAGTGCCGTGGCCAGCTGCGCTAGGTTATGCGGTTGAGCATCCATGGCGCAAACAACCCGATCAAGGTGGTCCCACAGATTCTAGATTGGGTTCAAGTCCGGGGAATTTGCTGACCAAGGGAGTGCGGTAAACTCATCCTGGTGCTCCTCGAACCACGCACGTACACTGCGAGCTTTAGGACACGTCGCATTGTCCTGCTGGTAGGTGCCATCATCCTGAGGAAAAACAATTCATATGTAGGGGTGAACATGGTCCGCAAGGATAGATGCATACTTGTGTTGATCCATCTTGCCTTCCACAATGATGATTGCACCCAGATGGCTGATGACACGCGCCTTCTGCCATTGGTTATTTAACGTTGACGTCAAAAGTAGGCGGGGGCACATTAATAGGACTGGACTGTGTATTATGGCAGGTTGGGGATTAGCCTCGCGCGTCACTGCCAAGATGTCCTCTGCTCGGTTGTCAACACGGTCCTGAATCTGGCTTGAAAAGGGGGTTGTTGGCTGGTTTGGAGCCCCTAAACTAGTAACAAGTCTGGTGATCTTCACAGTCAGGCCCAACTGTAGCTCCTCCTTCTTCAGCCTGACTACGACTACAACTCTGACACCATATATGGCTGACAGCCATGGTTAGACAGAAGCCAAAAAGCTCCTCATTTCGAGTGACCAAGTTCCTATACAAGGGGCAAGTTGATGTAACAGACCCGACCTTCAAGCTACACCCCCGGATACTTGACAACTTGGCTGCATCTGCTCAAGAACTTTTGCACTTTGTTTGCACTTGTGTAATCGCAGCCAGCGGACCAGATACAATCCCCTGACCCCCGATCGGGCAGCATTACTGTAAGCATCTCCAGCAGGTCATATTGTTCTATCTAAAGACAATTAAATAGGAAATTAGGAGAAAAACGGGCATTAAAATAATTTGGTGTCCTTAAAATAATTAGCATTTCAGTGTGAGCCCCTGGGTGAAGGGCAGGCGATATACCCCGCCTGCGTGCCAGCTTTTTCCAGACTAGCAGAACATCATTAAGAAAAGAGATCAGACACCGAGCTCACAGAATGTATAATACCGTCAATGTGTATCCGGGGAAAAGTGGACATTTTAAGAGAAAACTTCAATGTTTTCAATTAGAAAGGTCAGTGTTCTTTTCAATAAAGTCACGCAGCCCGCTGATATCAAAAAAAGTCAAGAGAATTTACGTGGTTGACTGGTTTGGACAGCTCGCTGCTTCAGTAATGGGTTTGCAGTGGTATGTTGGTCACGAAGGGTCTTCTGGTTGGACTCCTTGGTGGTCCCCATGGTTATTGAAAGCAGCAGCTTCCTCCTAGTTTTGGAAAGTTTGACATCATTGGACTGTTCATATACAGATGGATGAGGTAGTATATACTGGGGCCAGGCCTTTAACATCCTGGTGCACTGCTCGTCGCTGCCACCTATTGCCTGCGCCATCCCATGCATCAAGAATTGCTCCTCTCACTGCTGTCATATCACCCATCCTTCTTAAACAGGACTCTTTATAGGGGGGATCATATTTTCAGGAGACCCCTTTACCTTACAGGACATCAGACGTCAAAAATATCTTGAATATATCCAGAGTCCTGTGCCACCCCATGCATTTTTTCGCACTATCAGTCACCACTGATGTGATATCATGCATCATTCATGAACAGCACTCTTTATAGGGGTGATCATAATTTCACAAAAACCCCTTTACTTTGCAGGACGTCAGACATCAAAAATATCTTCAGTATATCCACAGTCTTGAGAAAGACCTTTGACTTGCATCTTCTCACACCACCAGTCCCTTGTTATTCATAGGAAAATCCCTTTAAAATACTGGCAAATCCTAGCTGTTTGCTATCAATTCCTAAAAAAGGAATACCCCTTTAGGTTGAGGTCACACATTGCTGCTTTTTTGAATCAAAGAGTGGCTTCAAAATGAATGGGAAGAATAAAGGTAGCCAAAATAAATACAGCAAAATAGGCAACAAATAATGCAGCTTTTCTGCACCTTATGGTCTAAGCCTTAAAGGGTTTTTTTCACCAGGACCCAACATGTCAACCCAACCCTGCAGATATATCGGTTAGGGTCACCTGAATCCTACGGTGTTTTCCCCTTGTGAATCGCTGCCTCCGTTCCTGAGATATCACTATTTTTATCAATATACAAATAATCACTCTTCAGCAATGGCGGCGCCCTTATTGTCCCAAAAGCTCATTTGCATATGACAAAAATGGCGATATCTCAGCAATGGAAGCACTGATTCACAAGGGGAAAACACCGTTAGATTCAGGAAACCCTAATCTACCTTTCTGCATGTTGGGCTGATATACTGAAATTCCGGTGACATTCCCTTTAAGTTCCTTTAAAGGCCTATGGTCAGGGAATAGAGGGCTGAGAGCATGAGCCTTACAACTAGAAATCATCTTTAACACTCGTGTCAGTGTGCAGTCTGTAAAGCACGTCGTCTCCAGCTTGTGTCAAGCCTTCGCTCCTCGCAGTACCTCAAGTGTTCGCGAACAGGATCTGCGTGCACCTTATAAAAAAAACCCGCGGTGATGGAGTGCGGTGCTTATAGCAATTAGCTATAATTGTATTTTATATTGCTTACCATAGAAAATGATTTTCTTTTTGCATATTACCCTTAAAATAAATGGCTACCAGCATTTCCTGTAATAAACGTGGGGCTGACAGGAAGGCATTAGTAACCAATTGATAACCTAGAAACAGTATTGTGATCTCTCCCTACAATTAATCTGGGCTATTTACCTGTCACCGGCCCCGGGCTTGGATTTTTTTTTTTTTTTTTTTTTACATGGAGGTAGGAAGATTGCCAGATCTTAAAATTAAAAAGCATTCCTTTTATATTATTCATTCCGGCCAGAATTTATGGCGGTGGGTTTATACGCTGAGCACTTGTCAACAAACATAATTATGTTTCGATATAAAGAAGATTGGTGGCGGTATTATGCAGCCCATCTTCGCGGAGAAGCCTCTGATTTAAGCCCAGATTATATAGGACATATATCTGCTTGACGCTTTTTCCCTTCTTTGTTAACAGTTTTGTTTGTTAATTACTTTCAGACAAACGAGTGTCCATTTAGGATCCTTGTTTATGGGAGACATCAAACGGAGAAGAAAGGCGGCTCCGCTCCCGGGACCTACGGCGGCTGGTAAGGCATTTGTGCGTTTAGTGATGTGGTATGGAAAGTAGACGTTCACCCGTCATCCGGAGGGAAAACCGAGGCTTTGTGTCGTAAGGTGTATTTTTTTTCTATATTTTAGTTACTGGAAACTGTCAACAAGCTGATGTTAGCAGATCGGTTATTGTTAGTAGGTGCCCTAAATTTAAAAAAAAAAAAATACCGTATATACTCGAGTATAAGCCGACTTTTCCGAGCTCTCCTTGGCTTATACTCGAGTCTGTCCACGGAGCACAGAAAACTGGAAGAGGGAGGTCCTTTAGTGCTACTGCTCTGTGATTGGCTTGTCATGAGGTCACGTGCCTGTGATGTCATCAAAGGTCCTGTAGCCACTGGTAGGTAACATCTGCAGATAAGGTGGAGTCTAAATCCTAGTAGCTTCGCCCATGGTCATGACGTCATCAGAGGTCCTTTCGCACCCTAGGATTTAGCATCTACCCTGCAGATGAGTGGCCAGGATTCATTGTGTCTTATGGAAGATGTCTGTTGTATGGAGGAGAGGAAGCTACAGTAACGTGACACACAGGGACCTTCCTTTAGTTACTCTGCCTAGTAATGTCAGGCATTTGGGGTTATTCATTTAGTGTCAGTAACTCCATGTGCCTCATATTAATAACAGTTAACCCCATCATGTCCCTCCTATTAACCCCTGTGTGCCCCATATAAGGGTTACTAATATGTGAGACACATGAGGGGACTAATGAAGGACCTTAATTATGAAGATACCTAATTATTACCTCCATATGTCCCACATATCAGTAACTCTTATGTGAGGCACACAGGGGGTTAATGTGAGGGCCATGATGGGGTTAACTGCTATTACCATGGAGTTACTAAGCTGCAATGCACATGGGCCAGACTTATGCTCGAGTCAATAAGTTTTCCCAGTTTTTTGTGGTAAAATTAGGGGTCTCTGCTTATATTTGGGGGTCGGCTTATACTCGAATATATATATATATATATATATATATATATTTTAATTTTTTTTTATTTATATATAATTTATAGACGAATTTTAATAATTATTAGTTTTTTGGTTTTTTTAGCAAAAAAACCTGAAGTTTAGAGAGCTGGAAAGTCTACGCTATGCATTCGGTACTCTGTCATTCGGGTCCCTAAAAATGCATTTTTCCGCAGACCCCATTAAGTACCCACATTAAGTATAATGGGGTACACAAGGTGTCCATTGGGTTGGAAAAAAAAAACAAAAAAATGCTTTGGCCTTTTTTTTTTTTTGTCTTTTCCGGGACAAATCCGTTTTTGCTTTTCTCAACAGCACACTTGGTAATGTAGTAATGCCTAATACATTTTTATTTATTTACTTTTATATGTATTGTAGGTAAAGTGGGAGTGATTTGAATTTTTATATATTTTTCTAAAAAAAAAAATATATATATATATATATATATATATATTTTTTAATCCCCTTCCTCCCCTCAGGGAGTTTGATTACATTGCTTATACCATAGGCTGCAGTGTTACTGTGTTGCCGTCTATGATAAAATCCCTATATAACTATTGAAGCCTCAGTAGTCATATTGCTAAGGCAGCCATTGCAACTAGACTGCTTGCAATGGCCACACGTACCGGCGTGCTTTAACCTTCACTGTAATAGTATGCCGGATGTTGGGGTAAGGTAGTAAGAATCGAGGGTGAAATAATCAAATGAATTCAATGAATGGCCCGGCCATACTGCCTTCATTGTGTATTGCCAAATATCTCATTAAACAATACAAAAATATGGAAGCATGCTGAAAAAATTCCCATGTGCAAGATATTGCTTTCATGTACTTGATTTGGCGCCCCCTGCTGTTCTCTTGATTGTTTCTTTGGACGTCCACCTTATGTGTCCAGTGCTGGTGAGAAGAAGCCGCCTCTATTGCCCTCATTCTTATTGGCTGGCTGAACAATAGCAGGAAAGTCTCATCTGCCCACGTACAAGAGGATGTGGAACATGTGACTAAGCTACTGATCATGTATGACCACCAGCACCAGAGACCTGAGGTGGACATTCAGAGAGGGAATCAAACATAGTAATAGTAAGTGTGTCACATAACATAAGCATAGTAAGTGTGTCACATCGGTATCTATACATGATAACAGAAAGACTATGACCAGGAGAGAAGAGAACATGTCTACGGTAAGTTTCCTGACTGGCTTTCCTGTCCCCTGTCTTACATGTAACCTATGGGCAGGTTCTCTCTGAGGTACAGGTGACAGTACATGTAACCTATGGGCAGGTTCTCTCTGAGGTACAGGTGACAGTACATGTAACCTATGGGCAGGTTCTCTCTGAGGTACAGGTGACAGTACATGTAACCTATGGGCAGGTTCTCTCTGAGGTACAGGTGACAGTACATGTAACCTATGGGCAGGTTCTCTCTGAGGTACAGGTGACAGTACATGTAACCTATGGGCAGGTTCTCTCTGAGGTACAGGTGACAGTACATGTAACCTATGGGCAGGTTCTCTCTGAGGTACAGGTGACAGTACATGTAACCTATGGGCAGGTTCTCTCTGAGGTACAGGTGACAGTACATGTAACCTATGGGCAGATTCTCTCTGAGGTACAGGTGACAGTACATGTAACCTATGGTCAGGTTCTCTCTTTGGTACAGGTAACAGTACATATAACCTATGGGCAGGTTCTCTGAGGTACAGGTGACAGTACATGTAACCTATGGGCAGGTTCTCTCTGAGGTACAGGTGACAGTACATATAAGTTATGGGCAGGTTCTCTCTGAGGTACAGGTGACAGTACATGTAACCTATGGTCAGGTTCTCTCTGAGGTACAGGTGACAGTACATGTAACCTATGGGCAGGTTCTCTCTGAGGTACAGGTGACAGTACATGTAACCTATGGGCAGGTTCTCTCTGAGGTACAGGTGACAGTACATGTAACCTATGGGCAGGTTCTCTCTGAGGTACAGGTGACAGTACATGTAACCTATGGGCAGGTTCTCTCTGAGGTACAGGTAACAGTACATGTAACCTATGGGCAGGTTCTCTCTGAGGTACAGGTGACAGTACATATAAGTTATGGGCAGGTTCTCTCTGAGGTACAGGTGACAGTACATGTAACCTATGGGCAGGTTCTCTCTGAGGTACAGGTGACAGTACATGTAACCTATGGGCAGGTTCTCTCTGAGGTACAGGTGACAGTACATGTAACCTATGGGCAGGTTCTCTCTGAGGTACAGGTAACAGTACATGTAACCTATGGGCAGGTTCTCTCTGAGGTACAGGTGACAGTACATATAAGTTATGGGCAGGTTCTCTCTGAGGTACAGGTAACAGTACATGTAACCTATGGGCAGGTTCTCTCTGAGGTACAGGTGACAGTACATATAAGTTATGGGCAGGTTCTCTCTGAGGTACAGGTGACAGTACATGTAACCTATGGGCAGGTTCTCTCTGAGGTACAGGTGACAGTACATGTAACCTATGGGCAGGTTCTCTCTGAGGTACAGGTGACAGTACATGTAACCTATGGGCAGGTTCTCTCAGGTACAGGTGACAGTACATATAACCTATGGGCAGGTTCTCTCTGAGGTACAGGTGACAGTACATGTAACCTATAGGCAGGTTCTCTGAGGTACAGGTGACAGTACATGTAACCTATGGGCAGGTTCTCTCTGAGGTACAGGTGACAGTACATATAACCTATGGGCAGGTTCTCTGAGGTACAGGTGACAGTACATGTAACCTATGGGCAGGTTCTCTCTGAGGTATAGGTGACAGTACATATAACCTATGGGCAGGTTCTCTCTGAGGTACAGGTAACAGTACATGTAACCTATGGGCAGGTTCTCTCTGAGGTACAGGTGACAGTACATATAAGTTATGGGCAGGTTCTCTCTGAGGTACAGGTGACAGTACATGTAACCTATGGGCAGGTTCTCTCTGAGGTACAGGTGACAGTACATATAAGTTATGGGCAGGTTCTCTCTGAGGTACAGGTGACAGTACATATAACCTATGGGCAGGTTCTCTGAGGTACAGGTGACAGTACATGTAACCTATGGGCAGGTTCTCTCTGAGGTATAGGTGACAGTACATATAACCTATGGGCAGGTTCTCTCTGAGGTACAGGTAACAGTACATGTAACCTATGGGCAGGTTCTCTCTGAGGTACAGGTGACAGTACATGTAACCTATGGGCAGGTTCTCTGAGGTACAGGTGACAGTACATGTAACCTATGGGCAGGTTCTCTCTGAGGTATAGGTGACAGTACATATAACCTATGGGCAGGTTCTCTCTGAGGTACAGGTAACAGTACATGTAACCTATGGGCAGGTTCTCTCTGAGGTACAGGTGACAGTACATATAAGTTATGGGCAGGTTCTCTCTGAGGTACAGGTGACAGTACATGTAACCTATGGGCAGGTTCTCTCTGAGGTACAGGTGACAGTACATATAAGTTATGGGCAGGTTCTCTCTGAGGTACAGGTGACAGTACATATAACCTATGGGCAGGTTCTCTGAGGTACAGGTGACAGTACATGTAACCTATGGGCAGGTTCTCTCTGAGGTATAGGTGACAGTACATATAACCTATGGGCAGGTTCTCTCTGAGGTACAGGTAACAGTACATGTAACCTATGGGCAGGTTCTCTCTGAGGTACAGGTGACAGTACATATAAGTTATGGGCAGGTTCTCTCTGAGGTACAGGTGACAGTACATGTAACCTATGGGCAGGTTCTCTCTGAGGTACAGGTGACAGTACATATAAGTTATGGGCAGGTTCTCTCTGAGGTACAGGTGACAGTACATATAACCTATGGGCAGGTTCTCTGAGGTACAGGTGACAGTACATGTAACCTATGGGCAGGTTCTCTCTGAGGTATAGGTGACAGTACATATAACCTATGGGCAGGTTCTCTCTGAGGTACAGGTAACAGTACATGTAACCTATGGGCAGGTTCTCTCTGAGGTACAGGTGACAGTACATGTAACCTATGGGCAGGTTCTCTGAGGTACAGGTGACAGTACATGTAACCTATGGGCAGGTTCTCTCTGAGGTACTGATGACAGTACATGTAACCTATGGGCAGGTTCTCTCTGAGGTACAGGTGACAGTACATGTAACCTATGGGCAGGTTCTCTCTGAGGTACTGATGACAGTACATGTAACCTATGGGCAGGTTCTCTCTGAGGTACAGGTGACAGTACATGTAACCTATGGGCAGGTTCTCTCTGAGGTACTGATGACAGTACATTTTGGGCAGGTTCTCTCTGAGGCACTGATGACAGTACATATAACCTATGGGCAGGTTCTCTCTGAGGTACTGATGACAGTACATATAACCTATGGGCAGGTTCTCTCTGAGGTACTGATGACAGTACATATAACCTATGGGCAGGTTCTCTCTGAGGTACTGATGACAGTACATTTTGGGCAGGGTGATGTGACTTCCCTCATACTCCTCGCTATGGTTTCCAGTATCTTCTCTCTGATTTCTACACATTTCATGGTTGTAATTTCTCGTTTTCTGAGCAGCGTCCAGCGCCATGTGCCAGCCCCAGAGGCTGCTGGAGCCTGAGCCTCTTCCAAGCGCTGTCCCTCCTGACACTTCACTCGCTGGCCTGTCATGGTGATACTTATGATAATTAAATATATGACTTAATTACAAAGCGGAGGAGCCTGGCCCAATTCTTCACCCTATCTAGCCTGTACACACCCCTGTGCCTTCGTATGAAACCAGGACACGGGGGCGGATAATGAAAAGCTCACCCTATGGGAACGGGCCGGGTGCTTTTAAGTGTGGCTTCCATTAAATGGGATTGAAGCAGGAGACTATAGAAACCATACAGCTGCCGAATCTTCTCCTCTCTCGTGAGTTTCGCCCCTCTCGTCCCCTGTGCCGCTCAGTTAAGATTTTGATGCTAAACTTTTTGTCGTTCTTTAGTTGTGTGTTGAAGCTTCTCCATCTGAGATTCTGAAGTTGACATAATTCTTATTATAACAGCACCTCTCTTGTCTGCAGGCAATGTCTGGTATTGCAGTTCAGCCCCATTCTATTGCAGTAGTGACTAATTGATATCATATCTTTGCTTTGCACAATCTGCATGAAGTGTAAAACTTCCTATACACATGTGACTGACAGCTATTCCTCCTGACCACCACATACACATGCATGCTCAGTTCAGCCAAGTATGCATGTGTTCACTCTGGGAAGAGGAGATTTAGCTTCTGCCAGATACCTCTCACCATAGCTTATCTTCTAAAACGATTATGCAATGAAATTATCCCATCAATATGTGACCAATGGGTGCCCAACACCTGGGACCCCTGTCTTTCAGCTGTTTGAAGATGACATATCCTTCTCCTGGTGCTGTATTATATCCTGGAGTATAATACAGGATGTAACTCAGGATCAGTACGGGATAAGTAATGTAATGTATGTACATAGTGACTGTACCAGCAGAATAGTGAGTGCAGCTCTGGAGTATAATACAGGATGTAACTCAGGATCAGTACAGGATAAGTAATGTAATGTATGTACACAGTGACTGTACCAGCAGAATAGTGAGCGCAGCTCTGGAGTATAATACAGGATAAGTAATGTAATGTATGTACACAGTGACTGTACCAGCAGAATAGTGAGCGCAGCTCTGGAGTATAATACAGGATAATGTAATGTATGTACACAGTGACTGTGCCAGCAGAATAGTGAGCGCAGCTCTGGAGTATAATACAGGATAAGTAATGTAATGAATGTACACAGTGACTGTACCAGCAGAATAGTGAGCACAGCTCTGGAGTATAATACAGGATAAGTAATGTAATGTATGTACACAGTGACTGTACCAGCAGAATAGTGAGCGCAGCTCTGGAGTATAATACAGGATAAGTAATGTAATGTATGTACACAGTGACTGTACCAGCAGAATAGTGAGCGCAGCTCTGGAGTATAATACAGGATAAGTAATGTAATGTATGTACACAGTGACTGTACCAGCAGAATAGTGAGCGCAGCTCTGGAGTATAATACAGGATGTAACTCAGGATCAGTACAGGATAAGTAATGTATGTACACAGTGACTGTACCAGCAGAATAGTGAGCGCAGCTCTGGAGTATAATACAGGATGTAACTCAGGATCAGTACAGGATAAGTAATGTAATGTATGTACACAGTGACTGTACCAGCAGAATAGTGAGTGCAGCTCTGGAGTATAATACAGGATAAGTAATGTAATGTATGTACACAGTGACTGTACCAGCAGAATAGTGAGCGCAGCTCTGGAGTATAATACAGGATGTAACTCAGGGTAGGCAATGTAGGTCTGGGAAAGGGTTAACATAACTCATGCATCTAATTCAGAGGTTGCAAAAAACTCCATTTGTTCTCCT
The DNA here is from genome assembly GCF_031893055.1 of Leptodactylus fuscus. Classification (NCBI taxonomy): domain Eukaryota; kingdom Metazoa; phylum Chordata; class Amphibia; order Anura; family Leptodactylidae; genus Leptodactylus; species Leptodactylus fuscus. The sequence goes on along the minus strand of NC_134267.1, from coordinate 17,782,187 downwards.
GGTTCTGAACCAGATGGGAGGGGAGGGATAAGTACGTTTAGGAAAAGCATCAAGGTTCATCAATTGTATTTTTCTGCCTTAAGAATCATTTTTGGGATTTCAGGAGAATAAAATGATAGTGATTACGATGCTGTGACATGGACTTCAGTTGCGGATAGTGTAGTGTCCTATAGCCACAGGATGTAGAAAACACTTAATTTACTCCCAGATAACAACGTCTTATTAAGACGCCGCAGTCCCAGTGTAAGAGGCGGATTTAATACTCTCCTTACCTTGATATTAAATTCTGGCTGTCACAGGTTTGTAATAGAGGTTTAAGGTCTTTAATTCCCTGCTAGAGGTTTTTCTCTAACCACCGGGCCGACAGCCTCCAAGTAAATCATTTGCGGGCTCGTCCTTTACATGTTTTGTTTACGGTGCAGTTTTGAGACGTATGTATGAAGTAATATCGTCCCGATGTAAGTTGTAAGGATGTTCAGCAAGGTCACAGCCGTCGTATTTACTACCAGACACCACAGGGTAACCTTCTGTAATACTGTTGTGCAAAAAGTTATAGCATATAGTTAAATGGGTGTTTTTGGAAATTACAATATTCATGACCTATTTGTAGGATGAGTTATCAGTATTGAATTGGTAGAGGTGCGACTCTCCTCACCCCTGAAAGTTGTAGTTACAGTGCCTTAAACTCCACCACTCTGTTACCATTTACTTGGATGAAACCTGAGCTGTAATACCAGGTACAACCACTACATAGGGTAAGGCACTATCTGCTTCCGGCTAGTGCTGGTCCCCCTGATTGTGGTTCCTGCGAATTCCCTGATCACAGATTGCCCTGCTGCTAGGTTCCCCAGTAGTCAGCCTGGTTATGTGATACATGAATGTGTCCAGTCCTAAGAGAAGAAGGGACACCATTTGTCTCTCCTCCAGCAATAGTAATTACCGGTAGCTCAAATCCTCCCACACCTCCAAAGTCAACAGTCTCTTTCACATTTTATGTTTTCCAGGGTTGGCTGCTTGTAGCTCTAGAGTATATCTATGATCAGGGATTCCAACTTAGTTTGGTTTTCCCTCCTGCTTTACACTGCAGTTCTGCTTTTTCACATTGGCAGTAGCATCTACATTAAGAACAAGCACACAAGGTTGTAAGCGCTCCGGTAATTGTCATCAGTAAACCCAGGGCCGGCATATGGATATCATAGAGTGGAGTTTTCTGCTGTGTCCAGGTCTGCCTCTCTTCATAAATGAGGGGCATCCTCTGCTGGTGCAGGGCATAAAAACTTCGGGAGTCTTCGGGAATCTTCCATCCATCCTTTATGGGAATGCAGGGATTGCTAGTTAAGCAATTTCCTAATCCACAGCAGGTAATTGATAGGACCAGCCGACAGTAGCCAACAACAATCCGACAAGTCAACAAAGCCGACAAGTGGCCAACAAACCTACACCAGTCTGGTTCACAGAATCTAAAGTCATCCCGAGCTATTTACCATACCTTCTACAGAGCAAGATGGCTGCTCAGGACCCACGTTGCAAATCCACGTGTCAGAAAACAGGTGCATTTGCAAGTTAAGCACCAGACCAGTGGTGGGCAAAGAGAGTAATTCACAAGCCAAAGTGAAAATCAGGAGAGTAGCCAACGTCACTTCTCTGTGGTGTGTTCGGGGGTAGGGAGTGATGTTCACTGATTGTATGGACAAAGATTTTTACGTTTCCCAATAAAACATTTGGATTTTATGTACGTGGATGCCGGATTCTTCATTTCTTGAGTACAGGAATAGCCAGAATGAGGACATAGAGTCCGAATAGAGCTCAGCTTCTCCGATGAGATGGTAGACACGGGGTCAGTGTTCTCAAAGATGGTGGGATCCAGGGGCCACACAGTGGCTCACTGGTTAGCACTGCAGCCTTGCAGCGCTGGAGTCCTGGTGTTCAAATCCCGCCAAGGGCAAAAAACCATCTGCAAGGAGTTTGTATGTTCTCCCTGTGTTTGCATGGATTTCCATCCCATATTCCAAAAAGACATACTGATAGGAAAAAATGTACATTGTGAGTTCTATGTGGGGCTCACAATCTACATAAGAAAAAAATAAAAAGTTGGTGGGATCCAGCAAGCATACACTTAGAGACAAGGAATATTATATATATATATATATATATATATATATATATATATATATATATATATATATATACATATCTCCTATTAATATTATAAATGTGAAAGTTTGTGTGTTTGGATGTTTGCATGTTCGGATGTTTGTTCCTCAATCACGGAAAAACCGCTCTACCGATTTGGCTGAAATTTTCCACAAACATAGTTAATACACCCGATTAAACAATAGGCTACTTTTCGTCACAATAGCGCACATACGTTTGTGCCAGGACCCCCACAAAACCCAAACTCACACCACCATCTCTGCAATCTCACACACTTTGGACCATAGCAAGCCACAAAATTCCTATTGCCCTCTACAGCCTCGCCCCTGACCCCACACAATCACATATACATATACTTTACCACTTTGCCCCTCACCTTACCGATACTCCAGGAGGCGCTCTATAACGCTCCGGAGAAGCCATGTTTGCCGACCCCCATGCTCTGACGATCCGCGACACCGCCCACCCATGTCAATACCCCTAGGCCGTCTAATAAATGCAAAAAAAAAAGTTTAAAAAAATTAAAAAAAATATATATAAAAAAAAGGATTAAAAATTCAAATCCCCCCCCCTTTCCCTAGAACACATATAAAAGTAGTTAAAAACTGTGAAACACATACATGTTAGGTATCCCCGCGTCCGAAATCGCCAGCTCTACAAAGCTATACAAATATTTTTCCTGTTCGGTAAACGCTGTAGCGGGAAAAATGGTCAAAAGTGCCAAACCACCATTTTTTCACTGTTTTGATTGTGATAAAAAATTTCATAAAAAGTGATCAAAGCAATAACATTTCCCGAAAATGGTAGAACTACAAAGTACACCCGGTCCTGCAAAAAAAGACGCCCTATACATCCCCGTACACACATATAAAAAAAGTTACGGCTGTCGGAATATGGCGACTTTTCAAAAAATAATTTTTTAACAGTTTTTTTTAAGGGTCAAAATGTAAATAAAACCATATAAATTTGGTATCCCCGGAATCGTAACGAAACACAGAATACAGGGGACATGTCATTTTGGTTGCACAGTGAACGCCGTAAAACCAAAGCCCGTAAGAAAGCCACAGAAATGCATTTTTTCTTCAAATCCACCCCATTCTGAATTTTTTCCCTGCTTCCCAGTACATTATATAGAATAAATAATGGTGGCATCATGAAGAAAAATTTGTCCCAGGAAAAATTAAGACCTCATATGGCTCTGGGAGCGGAGAAATAAAAAAAGTTATGGGGTTTAGAAGGAGGGGAGTCAAAAACGAAAATCAAAAAATGCCATCGGCGGGAAAGGGTTAACTTCAAATCCCTGTGTCCCAAAGTCACTATGTAAAGTTTCTCACAACACCGTATATATAGCAGCTCAAATACAAAGTAACTGCAACACAAAAGTCTCACGTATTCTCTGAATTACAGCAAAAACAAGATACAAAGTTACATTTCATATCCCATACCTTATACACACTACGAAAACCTTACCCGCGCCTGTATATACCCACTGCTACAATCAGGGTACAAAAGCGGGTAACAGCTAGTGTGTGTGTGTGTATATATGTATATATATATATATATATATATATATATATATATATATATATATATATATACTAGCTTTTACCCGCGACTTCGTCTGCGGTGATTTGAGAATTGGGCGGACACAGACGTGTGAAACTGTAAAAGTGCTTTAAAAAGTTTGGTGGGTTAGCAAATGTGATGTGATGTGTTATATTGTGTATCTAGTGATACAGACAATGTGATGTGTTGTATTGTGTATGTCGTGATACAGACAATGTGATGTGTTTTATTGTGTATGTCGTGATACAGACAATGTGATGTGTTGTATTGTGTATGTCATGATACAGACAATGTGATGTGTTGATACAGACAATGTGATGTGTTGTATTGTGTATGTCGTGATACAGACAATGTGATGTGTTGTATTGTGTATGTCGTGATACAGACAATGTGATGTGTTGTATTGTGTATGTCGTGATACAGACAATGTGATGTGTTGTATTGTGTATGCCGTGATACAGACAATGTGATGTGTTGTATTGTGTCAGACAATGTGATGTGTTGTATTGTGTATGTCGTGATACAGACAATGTGATGTGTTGTATTGTGTCAGACAATGTGATGTGTTGTATTGTGTCAGACAATGTGATGTGTTGTATTGTGTCAGACAATGTGTTGTATTGTGTATGTCGTGATACAGACAATGTGATGTGTTGTATTGTGTCAGACAATGTGATGTGTTGTATTGTGTCAGACAATGTGATGTGTTGTATTGTGTCAGACAATGTGTTGTATTGTGTATGTCGTGATACAGACAATGTGATGTGTTGTATTGTGTCAGACAATGTGATGTGTTGTATTGTGTATGTCGTGATACAGACAATGTGATGTGTTATATAGTGGAAAGCTATATGTAAATGTGAGTGAGTAGAGTGAGGGCTACTCCTGAGGTGACAGTAAGGAGTGTGCAGGCAGGTTGAGGCAGGAAATGCCAGGCAGTGTGTGTGAGTCTATAGCTGGGGCTAGGAGTCCTGCTTTTGTGAGTCTCCTGCTAGGAAGCCATGTTGTTTAGTGGCACCAAAAGTAGCCTGTGACTCAATCCTAAGGCAAAACTATGTTTGTGGAAAATTGCACGCAAATCCGTCCAGGCGTTTTAGCGTGATTGAGGAACAAACATCCAAACTCACAAACATCCAAACACACAAACTTTCACACTTATAATATTAGTAGGATATATATATATATATATATATATATATATATATATATATATATATATATATATACACACACACGCACACCTATAGTCGTACATAAGTTGCAAGTCGTCGCTGCTCACACTAGCTGTATACCGAGCCTATAAGGATATTCCTTTTCCTAGTAAATTGACCACTGGGGGACACTTGAGAGATGTCTTAAGGTTAAGAACACTCAGTAATGTACATGCCTAGTGGACTGATAAATGACCGCTCCGCATTGTCAAGGCGACAGATACGTTTTAATTTGATCAGTGTAAAAAAAAAATCCCCCACCAAACCCCGTAGAAGGGTTGTTAGTTTGCGCCTGCCTACCCCATAAAACCTTCACATGGCTGTATAGGACATCCCGCCTGAGCCGCTTCATCTCTGCACTCAGAGCCGGCTATAAAATCAGTCTATTAAGAGCAAGGAAAGCAATCAGCTAATGTTTGTGAGACATTGTGCATAAGTTAATCAGGGTATTCTCCAAAGAGTTAAGAGGTTCTCCGCAACACTTACTAAATTGACTTTTTAAGACTCCGCGTAACTGAAGATTTCTGCAGCACCGTGTGCCGAGCCGTACAGTCCTGTAAATGGCAAGAACCTTTGATGCCTGTCAAGATGAAAGCAAAACGTTGAAGTCCGTCTTCATGCAAAGCTTCAGTTATTTGTTAGTAAGTTATGCTTTGGGTGTTCCTAGAAGGTCGGGGCCCTTAGGCAGTTCTCACTTGTTGTGGAATGAGTAGGTTGCGCGGCCTCGGATCTGGGTTTCTTAGCTGTGTGGTCTGGAAGGCTATACCCAACACTTTTGTTCTTGTACTATGGCCCAAGTCACAATAAGTAAATTTGCCTTTCCTAAATGCAACCCTAGCCTTGATGTGGACATCGGGATTGGTGCCTAATGCTAACAGTCACAGGGGGTGATCCCTATGGCCTAGTTCGCACGGGGCACGGGATAGCGTATTTTGGTCCTGATTCTGATGCAGAAAGCCGCATCAGAATTGGACCAAAATGCGACTGTTACGGCTTCCAACAGTTGTGGCTTCCCCCTCCTAGGGCCTAGTCCAGAGTGTGCTGTCGCGAGGCAGACGCCGGGGCTGACTCAGCCACAGAATCCGCCGGAAGAAAGGTCAGCTCATTTCTTTTTTCCGTGAGCCAGAACTTACCTCTCACGGAAAAAAGGAAGCTAGTGGTCTACATAGACCTCCTTTGGAAGGGGTGGATTCTGAGCTGGATTCGGCGTCAAAATCTACCCCCTCTTGCCCCGTGTGAACGAGCCCTAAAACAAATTTTGGCTGCTAACAGCGGCTTCACTAAGGGGGAGCCTAGGACCACTAGCTTGCCTTTCTGGCCATTACGGTGCCCTTTGCCAACCACTTTACTGGTTTCTCAATCACGCTCACAACTATGCCATCCTACATCTCCTCCCTCACCCCAGTCTACCACCCTCGCCGTGCTCTACCTTTCGCCGATGACCAAAGTCGATGATTTTCCATCATCATCCAAACTACCTTTCTCCAAGACTTCTCTCATGCTGCACCAAATCTCTAGAATGCATTATCCCAAACAGTCGTAAGAGACATCATTGTTGTCACTTCGTATACTGCCCCCTGCTATTTTCTCACCATTATTCCTCATCCAGCACTATATCCCCACACCCTATATATCTGTGCATACACTTGTAGTGGCCGTTGACTGGCCATAACGCAAAAAAATTCTTAGCCCCAAACCACCTGCTTTTATTGGGTTAAGTGCCGTAGAAGCCGTTGTTCAATTCCTGATCTTTTACAGGACGCTGCGGAGTACCGGGCCCAATCCCAGCATTTGCAGCCAGCGTGTTACATTTTTTAATAAATATTTACAAACCCAATTACGGAGCAGAGCCGGGCTGGCGGTATTATAGCGGAGCAGCCGCTCTGTGTTATTGGATAAACATTTATTAATTGTGACAAGAACACCCAATTTATTTCAGCTCTCGCGCTTATTTACTGCTCTTTCACCTTTGTATTTTGTATTGAAAAAGTAAAATGAATATTGATAGAGCTGCTTATTGATTTCTAAATTTATAGTTTCAGCCTTGAGTCAAAGTCACATTCCCTACAGGTCCCGTTACATCACTCGCTCAGCGGAGGACTAAGGGTGAACAGCAGTGCGGTGGGGAGGACGGTATACGACGCCAAACGTTCCCTTTACCCTTTGGATGCCAAGAGAGGGGGAGAGAATAATACATCTCTCCTAATACAGGCCATATTGAATGTAATACATAGAGGTAGTCTCCCTTTCTTAATTCTATGCTGTCACTCACGTTCAGGTAGAAATTCTCATTCTTCTGTGTTTCGCAGTCCAAGGTTCGAATTCAATAATTGACTTTTTTTTTTTTTCTTCTTGTTTTGGAATTGCCTCTTTAAGCAATTCCCAAAAGGAAATGGAATGGCTAGTTAAGCAATTTTCTGATCCACAGCAGGTCATTGACAGGACCAGGCGACAGCCAGATGCCTATAGTCCTACACCACTCCAGTTTGCAGAATCTAAGGTCAACCCAGAAACCACTGCAAGGCAGGATGGACTTGGCTTCTCGGGGACTCGGGTTACAACCCCAGAATATTGTGCCAGGAAATGGGCAGGCTAAGGACCAGACTAGAAATCTTATTGCAGGCAAAAGAGTAATACACAAGTTAGGAGAGAACAGGAATAGCCACAATGAAAGCAGAGAGAAATCTGAAGTCCAGGTTACGATCACATCCGGGAGGTTTCAGATAAAACCAAATAAACAAGTGATAGGGTAACTTGGAGAGCCAAAATCATTAAACCAGGAATTTGGGAATAAGTTCTGAGAACACAGAGCCTAGAATACGAATGTAATCCCAGGCAGGTGAGAAGTGTCAGAGCCCGGTTATAATACCCCGCCTCAGCCCTGGATTTGCTCTAAATCTCAAACCAGTGATTGACTGAACTGACCCAGCCATAGTTTTACTACTAGACATTGCAACTTATCAAGCCACGGCCATGAGGCAAATGTAGATGTCATACAAAATCTTCCCAGTCATCAGTATCTGGTCAGTGGGGGATCCAACACCCAAACCCCCACAAACCTGCTGCCTCAGGGCGCCAGAAACTCTAGAAGCGGAAGAGGAGTGAAAAAATCTGCGCTCCTAATAAAGTAATCGTGCAGTTCCCCGGCGCCACCACTGTAGAGTAGATGAAACGGCAGATGTACCTTGTATTGGAGCAAGAGACAGCTGGATCAGTGGATCTGTGCAACGTTCAGGTGTCGGGGCCGCTAGAGTTCAGCTACTGATCAGTATGAAAACGCATCTGAGGCTAGAAAATTCCTAAAAACTTTAAGGCCCTATGCGTACATAACAGAAGAAAAAGTCAGAAAATTAAAAAACCACGACAAAAGTACGTTTTCGTTATGTTTTGGTTTTTTTAGATGGGGTGAATGCACCAGACACCAGATGGAGGGGGCTCTGTCTGTGTCTGTCATTTAATGTCCGTTGCCCTAATCCTGTGATGGATGAGAGCAACAGACATTAAACAACAGTAGTGATAACCTACCCTTGATATTCTGGGACCATACTCATAATTTCAGCCCCCGGACAGGGCCATTTAGTGGACACCCTTTGTGCCCATTACTTTAGACTGCTCTATTGTGAGCCCGTCCATTGGACACTATCTTTCTTGGACTAGTTCTCCAAGTTTGGTTGGATCCCCTAATCCTATAGCTGTATTCGCTATACTGTATATCCGCACGGAGACTGTACGACAGACAGATACCGGCTGCCGTTGCATGTGCAGAGGCGAAGCAGCGTGTATTACCGCCCCATCTATTGGCTGTTTATCCAACATCAATAGAAGCACTTTAGGAGCCAAATTACTAAACAAGCTGCCAATTAGGCTCGCAGTCAGCTGGATAGATTAGCCGCTAAGAGAGACTGATACAAGATTTTCATCTCTTGAGCCAATTACGCAAACAAATCACCATCCTCGGAGCTCCTTGCAACGCTGGAAGCGAGAGAACTATGTGGCTTTTCATATGTCTGATAGAGCCGCGGCCTCCGACTACATCCTGGATACGTTGCAGCATGTGGATTTGTTTTACTATGAAGTTTTAAGCATCTCCCATCATAACCAGAACCGCGCTGTCTACTGTGGAGGCTACGAGGCTAATGCTGGCCAGTGAGGAGCCATTAGGGGGTTGCATTGTTTATCCCAGGAGTGAGTCTGGTTTTCTCGCTTCGTCCCAGTGACGTTTTGTAGGTCCCCTTATCAGAATGCAGCTTCTCTTTTCTAGGAGAGCACAACCCCCAGCGGTCACCCCATCCTGATGGGTGTTATAATAGTAAATGCAGTTAGACCTGTGGCCGAGCTACAACTCCCAGCATGCAACAGCTAGGTGGACACGGATTACTGCACTGTGGGGCGACCAGAGGTGACCGGACCGTCCTGCAGTTCCTTCACTTGTTAGAGAATGGAGTCATATTGTACCCCTGGCCATGCAGCCATGACTTCCAGTTGCAAAAGAAAATCCAGCCGTGTTCAATCTTTTTGCAACTCTATACACTAACGTTAGTGAAGGATGTGGCCAAAGTTGGCATGTATCCCTAGCCTGAATGTATTGAACCTACTGGAAATGATGTCCCAAGTAGTGGTGGAGAGGTTGGGGGTCCCGTTTTGACCCCCCTCTGCTATCTGAATCCCTGGACATAATGTCTGTGATTCTAGTAATAAATATATTAGATAAGTGCGTATAGTTTTGTTTGTTTTTTTTACCATAACTGGTTGCTGTGATTTTACATTGAAGGCCACCAAGCAGAAGAAAGAGCTGACAGGGGTTGACTTGGAGTGCCGCAGTCTCCGCTCAGTGGTGCAGCTGTGTTTTAGTAGTGCAGCTCACCCAAATTAAGTGGATAAGCTGCAGTACCAGACACAACTTGTGTTTCTTTGTTGATACTGAAGTGAAGGGGTACTAACACTCCGATGACCGCTGCTGCCCCTGTTATTGTGCTGATGGGTGAGGGTCCTGAGCAGAGAGAACCCCAATAATTGTGTAGGGATGTAGTATCAGGCCTGGCATCTTGCTTTCTGCTACAGCACTCTGCTTGTTCCCCAGCCAATGTCCATGTTTACAGGCTTTGGTAGGACCCATACTCCACACTCCAGTGCTTAATTGGGACCGTACACCAGCTCCACCAACTCCAGTCCTTTGTGTCCTTCAATAGATGCAGCTCTACTGATTCTGGCACAGGTTTTTTTTTCAGAGCCCCACCGTTCCTGAGCAATTTGGGTTATAGTTTTTTTTTTTGCCTCAGTCTAAGGTGGATGGCCCTAGACTGCAGCAGAGAGCCAGGGACCACCCACCTGACAATTGAGACCATGATTAGTATATTGGAGTATAAAATTAACATGGATTGCTCAGGAACATCGGGGGCTAGAGGAGAAAAAAATCTGTGACAAAATCAGTGTTTAGCGACACCTATTAAACCAGTCACCCAGGTGGAGGTGGTGAAAAGTTCTCTTTAAGCTATAAGGTTCTTTTGGTTCCAGTTTAGCTTCAAGGTATTCTTGTCTTCTCTATTCCTTGGCATTGACCTGACTTGTTTTCCGACCTCTTATACCTATTTGTTGCCTGTCTTGATCTGCCCGATTACTGTATTACCTGAACTCCACCAGCCCTGACCATGTCCTGTCTGACTACACTCTGCCTGCCTCCTAATACTGATCATTGTCTACAATCCTCCTATACATCACCTGTTGCTATCAGGGCTACTAATCTGAGGTTGAAGACCTGAGGATTCCCTGTGGCAAGGAGTTCAAGGGTGAAGAACTCTCCAACCCTTAGACTTCACTTCGCCAAATCCATTGCAACCCAGTGGACCCACATCCTCTACTGAGTAAGCTCGGCAAAACAACTCACATTGAATGGAACTACTGTATAGACAAGGCTGGTCGAATCCAGGGGGCCAGTAGACATTAGCTGCTGGCACTTTTTGAGTTGCTTTTTATGGATGTCTATGACGGTTCTTATTGTCCACTCTTGGCCTCGGGATCCTTCTCGTGAAGCTGTGAGCAGCAGAATGAATGGCGCCCCATAGGAGGGGGCCACACTTATCTGGTCCAGCACGCACAACAATATCCATGCCAATGTCACATTAGTGCCCTCTGCCCACAGTTCCTCTTTCTCTTGCAGCCTAAATGATTGTCATAATCTCCCACATGTCGGCTCTCATTTTAGGTGCCAAACCCCGGATTAGAAATCTTCACTCCATCTGTTATTTTTTAAGGCATATTGGCACATGAGATCCAGGCATGTTCTGCTCCGTATTAATGGTTATTGACTTTACTGACAAATGTGTTCAGGACTAACACTCCTAGGTCTGTGCACCAATAGTCCAGGGTACGGATGTGCTTGGCCAAAAAGAAGTTCAGATTTACATTCCACCTATTGTACATGTGTATAAAGTGAAATACTTGTAATCTGACATCCGATGAGCCAGAAAATCTAGTAATCCGGCACGTTTCCAAAAGAGAACTGCAATATAATGTAAGCCGGGAAGCATAAAACTCCAGGAAGTTTTATGTGTAATACATCAATCTGACCTCACCTGGCAAGTAATTGTGCACCTGAAGAAGAGCTTGTGGAGCTCGAAACGCGTTGTGCAGTACGTTTTTTTGGTCCAATAAAGGTCATATATTTTATTCACCTTGTCAACACTCCAATTTGTGGACCAGAGAGCGCAGACATCTCCAGCCGCTTGCCTCCTTCCTTCCAATACATCAATCTGTCATTAAGTGCTCATTCACACTGGGCAAGAGGGGGACGATTCTGATGCTGAATCCAGCTCAGAATCCGCCCCCTCACAATAGAGGTCTATGCAGACCGCTAGATTTCTTTTTTCCATGAGCAGTATGTTCCAGCTTACAGAAAAAAGAAGCGAGCTGCCCTTTTTTCAGGCGGACTCCGCGGGTGATTCAGCCCCGCCGTCCGCCTTGCGGCAACACCCTCTGGTCTAGACCCATTCATTTGAGCCTACTCCGGAGGGGGAAGCCGCGACAGTTGTGGCAGGCACATTTTGATCCAATTCTGATGTTCCTTCCTGCATCAGAATCAGGACCAAAATGCGTGGGATCCCGTGTGAACTAGCCCTTAAGAGTATTCCGAGACTCATTGTGTCTCTGAACACATTTGATTTGGGGTATTGCCTAAGTGATCCCCTGTTTTTCACTCTTTAAAGGGGTTCTATCAGCAAAATCATGCTGATAGAGCCCCACATATGCGTGAATAGCCTTTAAAAAGGCCATTCAGGCACTGTAAATGTTATATTAAACTACCCGTTTTAAAATAATACCCTAAAAAAGAGTGTGCTCTACTTACCGAACGTGCACGCTGGGCGGGCATTCAGGGTGTGTCTTCATCTACATCCAAGCCTCTTCTTCCTCCAATGTCCTCCGGTCCCGTCCTCCTCCGGCGCTCGCGAACAGACATTGATAAAAAAAAAAAAAATGGCCTGGGCGCATGCGCAGTAGCCGTAGTAGAAGCCGCATGCTACTGCGAATGCGCCCAGGTCATTTTTCTTTTTTTATCAATGTCTGTTCATGAGCGCCGGAGGACATCGGAGGAAGAAGAGGCGTGGATGAAGATGAAGACACACCCTGAATGCCCGCCCAGCGTGCACATTCGGTAAGTAGATCACATTCTTTTTTAGGGTATTATTTTAAAACGGGGGGGGGGGGGGTAGTTTAATATAACTTTTACGGTGCCTGAATAGCCTTTTCAAAAGGCTATTCACTCATATGTGGGGCTCTATCAGCATGATTTTGCTGATAGAGCCCCTTTAAGCCTTGTGTGAGGATTTGGATTTTGCTGCAGGCAATTACCAAGTGATTGCACATAGGAGTTGTCACATTTGTTGTCCGTGGGAAAATTGAAGTCAGGGCAGGTAGAGATTGTTTTTCATGGGCGGCATAGAGCAGGGTCAGTAACCAGGCAGAGGTCAGGGCAGGTGGAACTGGTTCAGAGTCAGATAACCAGGCAGAGATTAAACATAGGCAATCAGGTACGTAGTAGCAGATGACACAGGAACCAGCAAGCTAGGAACCTTATTACTCAGGCACCTTTATAACCCATGCAGTTCAAGAAATGTCAGATTGTCAAGGGTAGGGAAGTAGTCAGTGTGCATGTTCAAGTTAGGACTGGTTCATCACAGGCAATAGATCACTGCAGGCGGCTCAGAGCATTTACAGTAATCGGGCAGAGGTCAGGGCAGGTGGAACTGGTTCAGAATCAGATAGAGATCAAACATGGATAACAAAGTACACTATAACAGAGAACACCTGTAAGCTAGGAACTTTATTGCTCAAGTACCTTTCTGTATGACCCATGCAGTTCAAGTAATGTAAGATTGTAGCACCAAGGACAGATAAGTAGTCAGTGGGCATTTTGAGGTCAGGACAGGCACAGATGGTTCATCACAGGCAATAGATCACTGCAGGCGGCTCAGAGCATTTACAGTAATCAGACAGAGGTCAGGGCAGGTGGAAGTGGTTCACAATCAGATTTAAAAGACAGAGATCAAACATGGATATCCAGATACACTGTAACAGATAAAACCCGTAAGCTAGGAACTTTATTGCTCCGGCACCTTTCTGCGGGGGAAGGTGCCTTAAATACCCAGCAAACTGTTGTGATTGGCCAGAGACACATTTTAGTTCAGGCAAAGGTAGATTAGAAATAAATACGAGATTTAATATTTGATTTTATGATATGAAATAAGAAATTGTGACTTATTCCTCTTAAGGAGAATACACCTGTAATACTTGTGTAAACTATGAAATCTATAACTGCTCCATATTTCCAGAAACCGCAAAATAACCCTAATACAAGCACTAAAAGACAATGCTTCACATATTAAGAGATGATTCGGATATTGACTCCCTACCATATAATATAGCAATAGCTATATCATCTAATATTAGCTTTGTAGTCAATGCTGAAGATCCCAAACCCGGTTGTGTCCAAAGGCTTCCCTGCCATCCTTATGAACCATGCGACACCGCACCTCGCCCCGCAGTCTCTCTCCTTATGCTGACCCAGGTTAATACTGTCGGCGCCTCCTCATTACATATATGGTACATATATAAAACGTTGCGTTCCTTGAGCATTAAGCAACATTTGATATCAGCATATTTGCAAGCTGTTGTCTTCTGAAAGGATGAGGCAGATGTTTACCCTCTAGCAGCGTTAGACCTCTGATCTGATTTTAGATTACAGATGGAATTGAATTAATTCATAGCAATCCCGCTAAAGTCGAGGGTATGGCGCAGAATGCCGGAGCGCTGCTTAAATAGAGTCTACCTGTCTTGACAGCTGTTGAGCCGAAATGAATGATCTCTCATTTTCATGTAAACTAGCCTTTAATGCTGTCATAAACACCATCTTAAACAGGGGCTACAAGACATTCATCATTTTTTAACTAAGCCTTAGTTCTCTACCAGACTGCGGTGCAATGTGAACACCCTGGTGTACGGGGAGGTGGGGACGTGCCTCCAATTTGAAGGACCGCACTGTGTTTTATTTGCTTTACTATATATAGTGTACTATAAAGCAAAAGAGGGATCCTATCATTAGATTCCCTTTTTTTCTCGATAACAAAGACTATTCTTCTCTTCCTTTAGAGGTCTTCTCCGTGCCACCGTTCGGTAGAAATGCAGGTTTTCTTCAATATTCAATTGAGTTCTCTCGCAGCACTGGGGGCAGTCCTCAGTGCTCAAACAGCATTGGGGGCGTCCCCAATGCTGCCAGAGAACTCTCCAGCGACGCCTCCATCTTCTTCTGGAATGCCCTCTCTCCCTGAGTCCTCTTCCGTCCTGGGTTTCAATCGTCTATGCCTCGGGCACATGCCGGGCCACAAGAAAATGGCTGCTTACACCAGCTTACTGTGTAAGCGGCCACAAGAAAATAACTGCTTATACCAGCTGTGTAAGTGGCCATTTTCTTGTGGCCCGGGCATGCACCGTCGGCTCTATCCGAGGCTTAGAAACCCTGGACGGAAGAAAACACAGGGAGAGGGCGTTCCAGAAGAAGATGGGGGCGGCGCTGGAGAGTTCTCTCGCAGCATTGGACCCGCCCCCAGTGCTGCGAGAGAACTCATTTGCATACCGAAGAAAACTGGAATTTCTACCGAACGGCGGCGCGGAGAAGACATCTAAAGGTAGGAGAAGAATAGCCTTTCTTAAGGCTATTCCTACGTGTTAGGGAGAAAAAAAGGGTATCCAATGATAGGATCCCTTTAAGGAGCGATTGCGGATTCGGCAGAGAGCGATTTTTCAGCGTTTTCTTTTGCTTACTTATATAGCACCAACATATTCTGCAGCACATTATAGGCATCGTGGTCACTGCTCCATATAGGGCTCACAATATATACGGTAGTCACTATCAGTAAGTTTTTGGAGCGTGGGAGGAAATCAGAGTACTCGGAGGAAACCCACCAAACTCTGAGTGAACATACAAACTCCTTGCAGATGTTCTACTTAGTCAGATTCGATTCCCAGGACCCCAGCGGTAGACGTTAAATAATACATAGAATGGTGCATCAGATTTCGATCTTTCGGCGGCCATTGTTTCTTTGCCGCTGACGTGGTCGGTCAGGTTCTTGTTGCTTTCATTACTTACGTTCTCTTTTTTATGTCTTTATTTAATCACCATTTTTTTCATCTTTTCAGGTTTTATAGGTGAAAATGCACAACCTATCCCCGACACTAATATCGGAAACCGAATGCTCCAGAGTATGGGCTGGACACCCGGGACAGGACTTGGGCCAGATGGAAAGGGAATTTCTGAGCCTATAAGAGCCCTCCAGAGACCCAAAGGAATGGGCCTTGGATTTAGCTGATGTAACCACTTCCCTCTGAGACGTCTCCTAAGGTCTTGGGTTTGTGTGTTTTTATAATGTCTCCAGTAAATATTCTTTATAAGAAAATTATTTTGTTTTTTTCTGCAACGGGAAGAACTTCAAGACCAGAATAGTTGATGCCGGCTCTGGATCAGCCAGAAGGGACTACCACCCTGTGCATTATGGATCTCACGTTCTTCAATGCCAACATATATATACCTGTATACTGCCTTTTCTTGTATGTGACAACCTGAGGGGATTTCTAAGCATCTACACTTAGAATAGAGCAACTTGCAGACATTCCCAGACAGGAGCCATTTTGTCTTGTGAGCCCCATCCCATAAATCTATTCTTCGAGACATAAGACCACCAGAATTGGTAATATCACCGTCCCCAAATGAAACTCTTAAGAGCTTTTCTTCACTATTTTGGACGCCAAAGAAACTTGAGCAGAAAACTGTCTCTCTGGTGCCACCTATAGGTCAATTTCCAATAAATTAATGTCCAGCTGATTAAAGAGCCTTAAAGGGGGTATTGCCATTTCTTTCACTTATTCCCACCAACGCACAGAATAGTGGATGTGTCAGATTACTGGGACCCCTGGTGATCAGGAGAATGGGGTCCCCAAACTTGGCCCTGAACCCTTCCTGGAAATGAAGGCCCAGTGTGACCAGCACTTTATTCACTTCTATGGGACTTCTTGGACAGCAATCTCCAGCAGACCCTAGAAGCAGATGAAGCACTGACCACACAAGAGCACTGGTGGTTCATTCACGTGGGGAATGCAGGAGGACTTCTCGGCCCCCGATCTTCTGCTCTTTGGGGTCCCATCAGTTGACTGACACTTATTCCCTATCTTGTAATGGCAAAACTGCTTTAAACATGACTAGGTACAGGTGTCTCTGGTTTGGTTGATATCACTAAATGCGTTTCAAGGCTTTTTAATGGGTCTGACATTGACTTACAGCGACCTATAGGTGGCACTAGAGAAACAAGTTATCTCTTTCTGCACGAGAGCTAATTTGCATACTTTTTCCCATGAAGCATCGCCTACAAGACTCCCTACACCAGGGCTCAGTTTGGGGTGGGGAGAGTATGGATGTTTGACAGAGCAAGCTCTATCGATGAGAAAGACGCCCGAGAGCCCAACATGACTGGGGCAAGTGTGAGAATTTAAAGATCTCCTCAGTGCCCCATTGTTGAGGATTAGAAAAACATGGCTGCGTTCTTCCGAAAACAGCGCCACACCTGTCCATGTGTTGTATTTGATATCGCAGCTCAGCTTGAATGGGGATGAGCTGCAGTTCCACACACCTTTTGGGAAAGGGTGACACTGTTTTTGGAAGAAAGCCTTGTTTCTTTACTCATCAACAACCCCTTTAAGGGAGGAGTGTAGAACCAAAGTGGAAGTATAAAGCAATACTTAATAAGCAGGACCTGAAGGGGAGGAGCAAGACGTGGAGGTTCTCTTAGGTTCTATTACAGTATATCTGTTTTATCTGGAGTCTTCCTTTAAAGAGGCCTTATGGTTATGTCATAGGATAGGAGGTAACTTGCTGCTTGGAGGGGGTCTGACCGCTGGGACCGCCATGGTCAAGAGAAATGGGATACTTTGTGACTGGAATGGCGTGGCTGGTCGTTTCAGTGGGACCATTGGAGATGCCAAGTGTTGGGTGCCTTTGAAACGAATGGAGGGTCGTGTACTCTCCGACCAGCCGTAACATTCAAAAGTAGTGGCCCCAGTGGTCAGACCCCCCTACTGATCAGCAAGTGTAATCTGAATACCCCTTTAAGTCTGCAGCCCCTTTAATGTAACCTTAGAAGCGGCCAGACCTGCTGAATCTACCCTAGAATATTGTAATGTTCTCCCTTGCAGATCGAAATCCCATTGTACAGTTTATCCAGATTTCCAAAGTAAGGATACCCAAAGTATTGCAAAATTAGACCAAACCCAACCCTTAACCCTTTGTATATAGAAATCTTCTTTTCTCTGTATTTTGCCGAGTTTTAAAGTGTTAAGTTCTGTTAAACAGAAGGGACTGACGTGTTCAGATGACATTGGTCCGAACCCATAATGGACCAGCAAATCCTGTTATCTGATTGGTCGCAGCGGCCTTAAGACGTTTTTACCATGTCATTGTATATAAATGCTTTCAATGTACGTCTCTATACCGGCCCAGCTTTAAAGGGAAGCGCCGTGGAGTCTGGGAATTGCATTGTAAGCGATTTCCCCCTAGGTATAAATGAAGTTGCAATAAAAACCTGCAAGGAAAGCAGGTTCCTGCAGGTGGCGCTAGAGCACGGCAGGTACTGTTTGTGGCAGCCTGTATCTGTGACCTCATTGTTGATTCCGTTACGGTAGAAATATGCTCGCAATAATTTCCTCTATGAGAATATTTAAAGTGGCTCCAAACTGATGCATCCCTTTAAGGCGGACCAATCACCAAGTACAGACCTCTCAGCGGTTTTTGCTAGATACGGGTGTCTGTATAGCTATTGTGTGTTTATCCAAAGTATATAATATTCATTTCCTGGTTTTTTCCAAGAATGCTACACAAATAGAAGGAATAGACGTATTAATAACATGAAGGATTCCTCTGTCTGTATTCAGTCATCTTGTATTACTTATGTCACTTTACACAGATCAAAGCAAAAAAAATGAAGAAAATGCAATATATGCGAGAAATATACTGTATATAGAGTGTAGGATTGTGCCATTGTATGGCCTGAGTCAGTATTATATGAGAATATTCACTCCAAAACAGATTACATCTGGGTATAATCTCCCTATAGACATCTCCTTTACTTGTCTTGTACTGATCCTCAGGCCTTATTCACCTCCAGAGCTGTATTCATAATTCTGTTGGCTGCTACTTGGAATCAGTCTGGGACATGCTCTATAATGATCGGAGGCCCACTCGGGCGTGTACATGGGGCCTAAGATGCTTGTGGACACTTGCCATATGTAGCATTGTCACTGCTGAGAATACTTTAATCCCATATGCAAATTAGGTCAGGGTGGACTTAAAGGGAGTGTGCCACCAAAGACTAGCACATCACCCCAGTCCTGCACATAGATAGGATAGTGTCACCAAAGACTAGCACATCATCCCAGCCTTGCAGATAGATAGGTTAGTGTCACCAAAGACTAGCACATCATCCCAGCCTTGCAGATAGATAGGTTAGTGTCAGCAGAGCCAGTATATCACCCCAGCCCTGCAGATAGATAGGTTAGTGTCACCAGACCCAGCACATCATCCCAGCCTTGCAGATAGATAGGTTAGTGTCACCAAAGACTAGCACATCACCCCAGCCCTGCAGATAAATAGGTTAGTGTCACCAGAACCAGCATATCACCCCAGCCCTGCAGATAGATAGGTTACTGTCACCAGAACCAGCATATCACCCAGCCCTGCAGATAGATAGGTTAGTGTCACCAGACCCAGCATATCACCCCAGCCCTGCAGATAGATAGGTTAGTGTCACCAGACCCAGCATATCACCCCAGCCCTGCAGGTAGATAGGTTAGTGTCACCAGAACCAGCATATCACCCCAGCCCTGCAGATAGATAGGTTAGTGTCACCAGAACCAGTATATCACCCCAGCCCTGCAGATAGATAGGTTAGTGTCACCAGACCCAGCACATCACCCCAGCCCTGCAGATAGATAGGTTAGTGTCACCAAAGACTAGCACATCTCCCCAGTCCTGCAGATAGATAGGTTACTGTCACCAAAGACTAGCACATCTCCCCAGTCCTGCAGATAGATAGGTTACTGTCACCAGAACCAGCATATCACCCAGCCCTGCAGATAGATAGGTTAGTGTCACCAGACCCAGCATATCACCCCAGCCCTGCAGGTAGATAGGTTAGTGTCACCAAAGACTAGCACATCACCCCAGCCCTGCAGATAGATAGGTTACTGTCACCAAAGACTAGCACATCACCCCAGTCCTGCAGATAGATAGGTTACTGTCACCAAAGACTAGCACATCACCCCAGCCTTGCAGATAGATAGGTTAGGGTCACCTTAACCAAACAGTGCTTTGCCCTTGTGAATTACTGCCTCCGTTGCTGAGATATCACCATTTTTCCCGAATGACCTAGAGCAACAAGGGCGATACCATTGCTCCAAAGACATGAGTGATACACCCTCATTGCTCCAAAGAGCTAATATGCATATTTGCAAAAATTAGCAATATCCGCAACGGAGGAAGCGATTTACTAGGAGAAAACACCCTTTGAGTTAGTTGACCCTAATCCTCCTGCAAGGCTTGGTCCTGGTGACAGACTCCCTTTAATGACAAGTCCCGGATCCTTAGCACTTGCCTGGCTTGTAAACTTTCAGGGGGGTAAATTTGTATCTGTCTAGAAGTTGCATTAAGTTGCCACATAGGTAAGCACCCATGTTTTTTAGCCCTCTACCAAGTGCTGTGGACATAAACCTTTATTAACTCATTCATTTGACAACCTGCTGACCCCCCAAAAATTTCAGTATTCCCAACTCTTCTTTCCCCCAACATCATCCATCAGATGAGAGTCGGGATATCCCCATACACATGAGAGAGTCATCCAGTCCTACCAACATTGGTGGTGACACTTATCTAATGTATATGGGCAACTTCAGACTTCATATCACTCAGGAACAGTACAAAATAAGTAAAGCAAAGCTAGAGGTGTTGAAGGCACGGCCCAGTCCAAGACCTCCACCCCTTACAAAATTTGGGAGTTGTTCTCAGTAGTATAAGCAGGATTGCACATAAAGAATATGGACATGGGCAACAAACCAGGGCAACCACCGGTCTGATACGGGCCTGTGATAACCAGGCAACCCCCCACCCTTCAGTCTAAGACTACTGGATCATCCAAGGAATCATCCCATGTGCAACAATAAAGAGTGACACTTTGTATGGCCCTGACAAATCACCCCATTACAATGCATGGACAACTCTGTTATCCCGGGAATGCTGTGTTCTCTTTCAGCTGCCAAACTGGAACAATCATGTCCCCGACACCTGGGAATATGCTGACTCCATTGTACAGTGACTGTTCAGGCGTACTGGAGAATTTTAATATTTGTTTTTATTTTTTATTATTTTAGTCTTAAGGTTTTATTTCTGGAATCTTCTATAAATATAATATCGGGGGGCCCGCAGATCATTTCTGATGTTGGGTACTCCTTCGTAATTGTGTCCTCTTGTTCAGCAAGGGTTGTTCTTAAATTTTGGCCTGTTTAGTGGGACATGAAGGTTATGCCTGTAAAATCTGTATAAGACCATAATAAAAATTATATCTATGTAAATTTGTGGTGGTTCAAATTTTTTTTTATATTTGTATTCTTTGAAGAAGGCCAAAACGGCTTACAATTAAGCAATACCAATAACGTGCTGGTTATACTAATATTTTCAAGATCCCTCTCGGCACACGGTAAATGCCCTTTAGCCAATCCCTGGCAGAGGCAAGTCACCTCTGTGGCCAGGGATAGGCTGAGCGGGCCAAGAACTTAGAAACCATCAGGGGAACTGGGAAGAGTCTGAACAGGGACGGTGAGGAGGACGATTTTTTTTTTTTTTTGTGGGTTTTTTTTTTTTTGGCCCACTTTAACCCCTTGCATCTACTTACTATATGGATTATCTGCACCACTCTTAGGTTGTTCAGATGGCAGTATTCTAGTTAGTACTTTGCATCAGTTTTTTTTAAGCCAAAACCAGGAGGGAACCCTAAACATGGAAGAGCTGCAAATCTTTCCATTAAAGGGGTTTTCCCACAAAGATAAGACTGCAAGACATATCTCCCACTCCACGTTCTACTTGATCGCAGTCAGGTTGGATGGGGGTAGGACTGGTAGCGGTCAGTGCTCTCATTCACTTTTATAGTACAGCACTCTGCTATCTCCGGTGGTTCCATTGAAGTGAACGGGAGCTTCAATCACCACCAGTCCTGCCCACATTTAGCCTGGCTGCGGTCCGGTTGAACATGGAGCGGGAAAAAGGTCCTGCAGTCTTCTCTTTGTGGGAAGACCCCTTTAAGATTTGGAGAGCAATTTGAGGCGGTGAGCTTTCTGCTTTCAGTTTGCTCACTTCCTCTAGACACAATGGGGTTGATCAGCCTAAGTCCTGTACCATTGGTTCTGTGGCAAAATCATTAGCGAATCTGCATTAAGATCGAGCAGGGCGCTTAATTTTTCAGCATCCTGAAAAAAATATCCATCACTACCCCCCACTAAAACCAATGGGAGACAGATTCTAGTTGGAATTTGGAGCTGCCCTTGAGGTGGAATCTGACTCGAAATCAGCTCCAAATTCCTCCGTGTAAACCAGCGCCTCCTTGTAGTTTTTCTCTGTTGCCGATCCATTACTGGTTTTGACTTACAAATACGACTGGAATATACTGCTCAGCATGCTGCCATGTGAAAGGGCCTTATCGGCTGTGTCTGGTATTGCCCCATCAAAAAAATTCTGGTCTTCAGGTGTGTCTACTGTGGCACTGGCACTGTTTCTGGATTGACAGTGGAAAAACCATTTTGGTAATCGGAGGCGTCCTTGCTTCGGTTGCAGGGCTGTGAAGTTGGTAGACCAGAGCACCAACTCCTCCTCCTTTTGAAAGGAAAACTATCAACGTATACGTCTAATTATTTCATTTTGGAGTCTGAGTTGGTAACTCCAATTCCACCCAAAATTTGGTTCCAACTTCCAGGGATTAGAAGAAAACAACACTGGCCTCCATTTTGTAATGGTTAGAAAATGTAGACCGCATGTCTTCCAGACTTTGAATCTGGAATTATCTACCTAGAACCCTGCCAGGACCTTTCTTCTTCTTGATACATTCTACAAAAGTCTGTATCAGTAAATCCTACTGAATTGAGATCTGATGCCTGTGGAGACCATTGAAGTACGATATATTCACTATCATACTTAGATTCTACCTCGAGATGATCCATCAGAATATCTGAGAAGTCGAGTGTGTTACACACAGGGGCGGTGATGACTTTACTGTGATAGATTAACAATTTTCACTAGTACTAGTTTGAAAAGTTATCCCCTTTAAGCTATTGTTGTGAAAGGAAGGCTGCAGCACTTGTCCGTATACCGCAGCCCCTTCATTGAGCTGATTGGTGGGGGTTCCATCTTCCGACTAGCTCAGAATGGCAAGCAATTCGTCAATAAGGCCATCCTGCTTTTCTCAGTGCAGTGATGTGCCCTGTCTCAAATTGTATACACAAGGCACTTCAAATGCATTATAGAAGCATATCTAGCACTCAACGATCTCTTAACAAGAGGTACACTACCCAAAAGTGGCCTCTGAGTGTCTATATAAGGCAACAAAGAAAGCACTTTTACGCCATCTTGTGGCAGGCAAGACCCAATGTCTAATCAGATCACACCTGTAATCATTTACATATCTGCCTGCAAAAAACTGCAGGACAAGTTTTTCAGCGGTTCACGATTTGGAATATAAATCCCTGGTGCCTAGTGGCCTTCACAAACCTGACTACTTTGTGAACGTATTAACTATCTTGGTTCCCCAGTAAACATAGCAATGTTCCCAAATTAACATACCAGGCGCCCCAAAATTTTTGTTTCAATAAATAGTAGCCCTGTTGTTATAACATCCTTGGTGCTTAGTGGCCTTCATATCCCGGTCTCATTTGTAACTCTATTAACTATCCTGGTTTCCCAGTAAGTGTAATAATTTCCTTGTTTTAATGTGTGCAGTTCCCAATGATTTTTGGTCTAACAAATAGTAGCCCTGTTTAGAGGGCCACAACATATAATATCCCTGGTGTCTAGTGGTCTTCATATTCCTGACTCCTTTGTGAATTTATTAGCTATCTTGGTTCTCCTGTAATTATAACAATTTCCTCAATGTGTAAAGTGCCCGATGATTTTTGGTCTCATAGTATCCCTGTTGTTTAGAGGGCTACAACAAATAACATCCCTGGTGTCTAGTGGTTTTCTTATCCCTGACTCATTTGAACTTATCAACTATCCTGGTTTCCTAGTAAGTATAATTTCCTCCGAGTTAATAAGTCAAGTGCCAATGATTTTTAGTCCAATGAATAGTGTCCCTGCTGTTTAAAGGGCTACAACAAATAACATCCCTGGTGTCTCGTGGCCTTCATATCCCTGACCCCTTTGTGAATTTATTCGCTATCCTGGTTCCCCAGTACTTGTAATAATTTCTTCCCTGTAATACGTAAAGTGCCCAATGATTTGGGGTCCAATAAATAGTAGCCCTGTTGTTTAGAGGGTTATAAATAACATCCCTGGTGCTTAGTGGCGTTCATATCCCTGATTCATTTGTAACTCTGTTAACTATCCTGGTTTCCCGGTAAGTCTAATAATTTCCTTGTGTTAATGTGTCCATTTCCCAATGATTTTTTGGTCTAAGTAGTAGCCCTGTTTAGAGGGCTGCAACAAATAACATCCCTGGTGCCTAGTGGCCTTGATATTCCTGACTACTTTGTGAATTTATTAGCTATCCTGGTTGCCCAATAAGCATCTCCCCGAATTAATATGCCAAGTGTCCAAAAAATTTTGTTTCAATAAATTATATCTTGTAACTATTATAATGGGTTATGGTCTCTAGATTTTAAGGACACGTTGATCCTGGGTTTTTATACTGACTGCCAGATTTGGAGTCGGGAAGGAATTGTTTCCCCTGAAATAGGGCAATTGGCATGAGCCTCATGGGGTTTTTTGCCTTCCCCTGGATCAACACTGTAGGGATTGTAGGGTTATAGGTTGGACTTGATGGACTGATGTCTTTATCCAACCTCATCTAATATGTAACTATGTAACTAAGAGGGATACAACCAATAACATCCCTGGTGCCTAGTGGTCTTCATATCCCTGACTTATTTGACCTTATCAACTATCCCTGTTCCCTAGTACGTATAATAATTCCCTTGAGTTAATATGTCTAATGCCCAATAATTTTTGGTCCAACAAATAGTATCCCTGGTGTTTAGAGGGCTACAACACGTAACATCCCTGGTGCCTAGTGGTATAGTAGAAATCTATCCGCTCACCAGTGTGTGACACAACGTGTGAATCGATCTCCCTGGCCTCTATTCTGCCTAAAAGAACTCTCACTTTTACGGAGGAAACAACTCTCGAGAGTACGGTAGTACAATATACGAAAAAAATAAATAAAAGGTGAATTATCCGAACCGGACTCATTTCATTGTTAAACTGTTGTTATGACAGATCTTCCTGCCCGGCGGTCTTTCCCATCCGAAAATAACCATATTTTTGCGTTTGTAATGGTACGAACCGCGGTGACAGATCTGTAATACAGCAGATTCTTCAGGGAGAAAAAAAAAATGAAGAGTTTGTCCAGCGTGTCATCTGCTCCTTTTTAGCGCTTTGGAGGTCTTGGCCCCATTATAGATGATTTAGAAATTGAAGCAAGCTAAGATCATCTGTACGACTTGAAAGCCTTAGTTAGTAGACCTCATCTGCATTCCAGTTTTCACTTACACACAGAAATTGGGAGGCCCCGTAGCCACAAGATGAGAAGGGTCTGACATTGGCTTGATTTGCTGAGAGAGAGAATAAATGGGTTTTTCTAAAGATGAGGAAATATTACCATTACCGGCCAATTTACAGCATTTTATCTGTTCTCCAAACATGTCACTTTTGCTATTGTTGCATGGTAATTACACGGAGAGACAGAACAGAGAAACAAAGTCTGGTTACATATTCAGATAGATTGCAAGCGGGGAGGGGGTAAAAAAAAAAACCCACCCCATATAATCCTGATGAACGCGCGTTTAGGATCTACATGGACGGAAGGCGCATTTTAATTTGGAGTAGGTGGCACAGTAGTAAATAGGATATAGGATTAAACCCTGCACAATCCGATTACCGTAAACTAAAAGTATTTTTCATGGTGTTTTCTAACGCTGGCCGATGAATCTGCTGATCTTTTTTTTTTTTTTTTATTATGGGATATAATACTGAATGGATTTCTCTTAGGCGAGGGAGATATAAAACATCAGCAGAGCCCACAGAGAAATGTGTTTTCTTACAGTTCTGCGGCTCCTCTAGGCGGGCCCATATATTTTTTTATATTATTAAGACTTCCCAAGTGGTCTTCAGTAGAGAAGGGGTTAATATAGGATTTCCTGATGGTCTAGAGTAGTAAAGTGGATTAATATAGGATTCCCTGGTGGTCTAGGATAGTGAAAGGATTCAAATTTGATTCTCTGGTGATCCAGAACAATGTCCCCTTTCCAGGAGATCTATGGTAGATAAGGGTTTCATATTTGATTCCCTGGTGGTCTAGGGTGGTAAAGGTTATTCATATTTGATTTCCTGGTAGTCTACAGCAGTGCGCCCTTTCTTAATGGTGTAGAGTAGTAAAGTGGATTAATATGTGATTACCTGGTGGTCTAGGGTAATAACAGGGATTATTTTTTGATTCCCTAGTCATGTAGAGTAATGTCCCGTTTCCTGGTGGTCTACTCTATCTTTATTAATATTTGATTCCCTGGTGGTCTAGGGTAGTAAGGGGAATTCTCATTTGATTCCATAGGGATCTAGAACAATGCCCCTTTACTTAGTGACCTTGGGTAATAAGGGGGATCAATATTTGATTTCCTGGTGGTCTACAGCAGTGTGGTCTTCCTTGACAGTATAGGGTGATATAGGGGATTACTATTTGATTCCCTAGTGGTCTAGGGGAATAGCAGGAATTATTTTTTTGATTCCCTAGTGGTCTAGAGCAATGACCCTAATCCTGGTGATGAATATTTTAGTTCATGGAGGTTTTGAGGATTGTCCTCTTCCTTGGTGCTATACTGTACATAAGAAGATTAATATTTGATTCCCTGGTGGTATAGGGTAGTAAGGGCAATTCTGATTTGATTCCATGGGGTCTAAAACAATACCCCTTTCCTTTGTGACCTAGAGTAATAAGTGGGATCAATATTTGATGTCCTGGTGGTCTACAGCAGTGTGCTCTTCCTTGATGGTCTAAGGTGGTAAAGGGGATTAATATTTGATTCCCTGCTGGTCTAGGGTAATATCAGGTATTATTTTTTTATTCCCTAGAGCAATGCCCCCTTTCCTAGTGTTCAATATTTGATTTCCTGGTGGTTTAGAGTAGTGTCCTCTTCCATGGTGGTCTACTGTAGATAATGAGATTAATATTCGATTCCCTGGTGGTCTAGGGTAGTAAGGGGAATTCTCATTTGATTCCACAGGGATCTAGAACAATGCCCCTTAGTGACCTAGGGTAATAAGAGGTATTAATATTTGATTTCCTGGTGGTCTACAGCAGTGTGCGTTTCCTTGATGGTCTAGGGAGTAAAGGGAATTAGTATTTTATTCCCTAGTGGTCTAGGGTTGTAACAGGGATTCCTATTTGATTCCCTGGTGGTCTAGAGCAATGCCCCCTTTCCTGGTGACCTAGGGTAGTAATGGCGATCAATATTTGGTTTCCTGGTTATCTATGGTAGTAAAGTGATTTAAAATTTGATTCCCTGATGATCTAGAGTAGTGTCCCCTTTGTTGGTGGTTTACTGTACATAAGGAGATTAATATTTGATTCACTGGTGGTCTAGGGAAGTAGGGGGAATTCTTATTTAATCCCTGGTGGTCTATGGTGGTAAAGGGGATTAATATTTGATTTCCTGGTTGTCCAGAACAATGCCCTCTTCACTGGTCATCATTGGAAGAAGAGATTAAAGGGTTTTTTCAGGGAATAATAAAGTTTACTAGAACAGTCCCTGCACTGTATAAGCTTTATTAGTGATACACCCTCAGGGCCGTGTTTATTACTTTAGTGAAGGGCAACTGGGGAGGTTGGATCTCTGCAAGTCACATGTCTGACAGTATTCTGCTGATTGAAGTTGTGGCTCACATTGCAGAGGAGTTGGTGACGTCAAAGAGCCGAAACGGAAGACTGAGGAACAAAAGTTCAGACTGATGTCACAGTACAAAGGTAATAAACACAGTGATGTCACAGTACAGGGATAATACAGTGATGTCACAGTACAGAGATAATACACACGGTGATGTCACAGTACAGGGATAATACACACAGTGATGTCACAGTACAGAAATAATATACACAGTGATGTCACAGTACAGAGATAATACACACAGTGATGTCACAGTACAGGGATAACACACACAGTGATGTCACAGTACAGAAATAATATACACAGTGATGTCACAGTACAGAGATAATACACACAGTGATGTCACAGTACAGGGATAATACACACAGTGATGTCACAGTACAGGGATAATACACACAGTGATGTCACAGTACAGGATAATACACACAGTGATGTCACAGGACAGGGATAATACACACAGTGATGTCACAGTACAGAGATAATATACACAGTGATGTCACAGTACAGGGATAATACACACAGTGATGTCACAGTACAGGATAATACACACAGTTATGTCACAGTACAGGGATAATACACACAGTGATGTCACAGTACAGGGATAATACACACAGTGATGTCACAGTACAGGGATAACACACACAGTGATGTCACAGTACAGAGATAACACACACAGTGATGTCACAGTACAGGGATAATACACACAGTGATGTCACAGTACAGGATAATACACACAGTGATGTCACAGTACAGAGATAATACACACAGTGATGTCACAGTACAGGGATAATACACACAGTGATGTCACAGTACAGGATAATACACACAGCGATGTCACAGTACAGGGATAATACACACAGTGATGTCACAGTACAGGATAATACACACTGATGTCACAGTACAGGGATAATACACACAGTGATGTCACAGTACAGAGATAATACACACAGTGATGTCACAGTACAGGATAATACACACAGTGATGTCACAGTACAGAGATAATACAGTGATGTCGCAGTACAGGGATAATACACACAGTGATGTCACAGTACAGGATAATACACACAGTGATGTCACAGTACAGGATAATACACACAGTGATGTCACCGTACAGGATAATACACACAGTGATGTCACAGTACAGGGATAATACACACAGTGATGTCACAGTACAGGGATAATACACACAGTGATGTCACAGTGCAGAGATAATACACACAGTGATGTCACAGTAAAGGGATAATACACTCAGTGATGTCACAGTACAGGATAATACACACAGTGATGTCACAGTACAGAGATAATACACAGTGATGTCACAGTACAGGGATAATACACACAGTGATGTCACAGTATAGAGATAATACACACAGTGATGTCACAGTACAGGATAATACACACAGTGATGTCACAGTACAGGATAATACACACAGTGATGTCACAGTACAGGGATAATACACACAGTGATGTCACAGTACAGAGATAATACACACAGTGATGTCACAGTACAGGGATAATACACACAGTGATGTCACAGTACAGAGATAATACACACAGTGATGTCACAGTACAGGGATAATACACACAGTGATGTCACAGTACAGGATAATACACACAGTGATGTCACAGTACAGGGATAATACAGTGATGTCACAGTACAGAGATAATACACACAGTGATGTCACAGGACAGGGATAATACACACAGTGATGTCACAGTACAGGATAATACACACAGTGATGTCACAGTACAGGGATAATACACAGTGATGTCACAGTACAGGTATAATACACACAGTGATGTCACAGTACAGGATAATACACACAGTGATGTCACAGTACAGGGATAATACAGTGATGTCACAGTACAGAGATAATACACACAGTGATGTCACAGTACAGAGATAATACACACAGTGATGTCACAGTACAGGATAATACACACAGTGATGTCATTGGCTACTTGGAGTTCTGTATCAGACAAACAATCTCGAACTCATGTAACATGACTATATATTGTGGTTACGCACTGGGCCGTACTATTTAGTGCTGCGTTATATGAACCATATTGGTATTTCCCCATAGATCCCTCTCTGTGGGTCTTAGTACAATCCTAGGGAGTGAAATAATCTTCTATACCGGCTTTAATTCAGTAAAGTTAATACTAGTCCTAGTTTACAATAATCCTAATATATATGTTTTTTTATTTCCCGCAGATAAGGACATTTGAGTAATCTTCTGATCCTTCCACCCTGTTTATGATTCCCGTCCATGTCTTATCTGTATATTCAGGGCTGACATATTTTGAGTGCTTTTTCCTTCCCCTATATATAAAGTGACATTTGTAGAAATATTCTAACACACACTGTAATTTATCATCACTATCAGCATCAAACCTTATATTTATAGAAAAAAAATCCTGTCCTAAATGTGACAGTAATCTAAATAACCATTTCTCAGCTGTATCTGCCTGCAAACAGCTCGGTGACATCTTCTCGATACATTGTGTAAATGAAATCCGTCAGGTCTCAGTCTGCCGGATACTTTCTGGGAATAAGCGTGACATTAATACAGGACAGTCTGAAACTGCTTTAGCAGCTTAACCCGTAAGGACGTTGTCAGGTGACGCCGTGTCCGGATTTTCCTTGCATCGGTCCTTTTTTGCATAGGCCAAATCGAAATGCAAATTCTAATTCACCCGTATGTGAAATTCCTGTAATCCAGCATTTATTGGACTGGCATGCTGCGGACTATAGGATGTTCACATACAGGACTTTATATATGGCTCGTCCTGGATACTCCAATTCTTCCAAACTAGAAGAGTTTTTGCACGGGGATTTGACCAAAGCTATGTTGACGTTACCTTGATGTCTACAAAGTACTATATATAACACCCAGTTATAGAAAGTGGTTCATGATTTGTAGATCCTAGGAGACAGAGGTTACCAGGAAAGCAATATAGATAGCACATATTCGGCTAGGCTTGGTTAGGTAGAGGTATGGTTGGGGCAGATTGTGTATGGGTTGGTCCATCATAAATACGGATGCAGTAGACCATGAGTTGTTTGGGTTAGTTAATCAAAAATATGGATATTTTGGACATGGCAGGGTGGATTGGACAGATTGTATATGGCTTGAGTAGGTTGGTCCACCAAAAATATAGTTATGTCGGCAGTTCGGGGCAGTACCCAGGTGGTCTTGCAGAAATTGGCGTATTGGGCAGATTGTGCTATGGCTTAGTTGGGTTGGGTCAGAGGTATATATATATATTGGGCAACTGTGCCATGTGTTAGTAGTAGAATTAGCTCAACTGAATATGGGTGCTCTAGGCAGATATGGGCATGGTTTGGTGGGGGCGGGGGTGGTTCGATACAAGTATGGGTGTATTAAATAGATTTTGTTTGGCTTGAAAGGATAGATCCACCAGAAATATGATTGTATTAGACCGTAGATGAATTGGGCTAGTTCATTGGAAATATGGGTATTTTGGCCATGAATGAGTGGGTCAGGAACATTGTATAGGACTTGAGTGGGTTGTTCCATTTGAAATATGGGTGTGTTGCTAGTTTGAAATACTTGGCATGGATGATTTAGTCCACAAAGAAATTTTGGTGTGTTGGGTACAATGAGCTATTGCTTAGTGGGGTTGCCAAAAACATGGACATATTGGAAAAATTGGGCAATGGCCTAGTTAGATTAGTGTTCTGGGAAGTAATGGGATTTGCTTTGGTTGACTGTCGGTTAGATAAAACCATGACTTGGAAGGATTGTTTGTTTATGGGCTGGGAATGTTCCACCAGAAATATGGCTATTTGAGGCAACGGGTGTTTTAGCAGACCAGAAATATTAGTGTGCTTGGCCTATTGGGCCATGATTTTAGATGGGTTGGTCCATCGGAAAACATGGACCGTATACAAAGTCTATACTCTACCTCTGTTCGATTGCAACCAGATGATCCATTGCATGGTGTATGATTGGGTCACCATTTGGTGGCACATGGAGTATCTATGTGTCCGTAATACACAACCATGTGAAGATGTTCAGGCTGTGCAGGGCCTTCAAGTCACAAACTTTAGATTATAACCCGATAACGGGCAAGAAATATCCAGATCAAGTTCTTTACTGTCATCTGTAGTCAAAGGACTTGACGAAAAGAAAAGAATTACCATCGGAAGATACAACAAGAATGTCATACATACGATTGCTACATACTAAAGGTAATAACCATATAAAAGGCCTGTAACATTCCGGTAACAGCTTTTCCATAAAGAACACCCGGAAGCAATGTGGTTTCTTGCTCCTCGGAATAGGATTTACATGAACAATCATTGTATTCTGCAAAAAAACATTTTTTAAAGTAATGTTTTTGGAATGCAAATCTCTTATCGGGGAAGTTAGACAACAAACATTGGAAGCAGAAAGAAGCTTTTCATGATTTGATGTGGCAATGATTCTATTACATTTGGACTGCACGCAGAGCTCCCAGCGGCGCGGAGCCTCGGGCTACGGTTACCATGTAGTAATGACTCTCACCCGCTTTCCTCTGAACTTATTTATGGCATAATTAATAACGCTAAACAGCGGCCGCCATATAATACCTGAAACACAGATCTGCTCTTGTTAATGGTGTAATATTAAGTCTGCTTGTCCCCAATGCAAAATCAATATCCTACCCCCACCTATCACGTACTGTATGCAATTGGTGTTTGAGCATCTTTAGACCCCAGGGCTTGGGTTCCACTCTGCCCCTCATATATCTATAGGCCTGACAAAAATAATCTCCCGCAAGACTAAAGATCCCCATTTTTACATGTCTACACCTCTCAGAAGTTTGTGGGGTTAAAGAGAGATTCTTGGATACTAGAGATGAGCAAACCATAACAAACTAGACTTGACCCGAATATTCAAAAAGTTTTGTGTCGACCCAATTCTTAACGTGCCCCATATGACTGCTAAGGCCCAATGGTGATGCCAGGTACATGACATTACCCAGGAGCATGGAAGAGAACCAAGAGAGCCTATAATAAATCTGGTATAGTGGAGAATATAAGGGTTGTATTATGGGCCTATGAGTCTGATACTGTGAAGACCATGAGGTTAGTGCCATGGGCCTACAATGAGACTGATACAATGTACACTACTATGTGGCTTGTACTGCCAGTCTTCAATGAGTTTGGTGTTGTGAAGACTACTACGAGGCTGGTCCTACAATGGACCTACTATAAGTCTGACACTCTAAAGACCATGAGGCTTGTACTAAGGGTCTATAATGAATCTGGTGTTATGGAGACTATGAGGCTAGTATTATGGGCCTGTGAGTATGATACTGTGAAGATGATGCGGCTGATGACAAGCAACAGGAGAAGGACCAACCGACCGGATAGGTCAAGGACAGCACTCACCCAATTATTAGCAACCTTCTTTATTGAACAACACTCAAAGGGAATTATAGGTCCTTTATCAAGTGCAAACGTACTGGCCTTGAAGTTTCAAGCCATCCCAGGCCAGTACATTTGCACTTGATAAAGAACCTATGGGCCCGAAACGCGTTGTGCCATTCCCTTTGAGTGTTGTTCAATAAAGAAGGTTCCTAATAATTGAGTGAGCGCTGTCCTTGACCTATCGAGACTATTGGTCCTTCTCCTGTTGCTACATGATACGCCCCTGTGATGTCCATCAGCTTCTGCCCTCCATCTGGTTTACCTTCCCAGGATCAGATATTGATATGCTTTGGGTTGTTATGACGTTCTCACAACCCTGTCAGGTGAGCAGTCAGTTGTCTGTCTATAGCAGGGGTCCTCAAACTGCGGCCCGCGGGCCACATGCGGCCCGCCAAACACTTCTGTCCGGCCCCGCCGACAACGCCGGCAGGCGTGCATTTATAATGAAGGTCCTGGGGAGCTCGGGCCAGGCCATGGAGCGCACTTCACTTTACCTATTGGAGGGCACCGCTCCCGATGTCTGTGCGACCTGCTCTGCCTCCGGCCCACTGTTTAAAAAGTTTGAGGACCCCTGGTCTATAGTATTTCACTCTCAGCCTGATTTACTACACGAGGATCAGCTCGATGTCCCCCTCTTTTGTCTTTCTAGAGGCTAGTGACGAGTCTATAATGAGTCTGATACTAAGCAGAGGCTGGTACTATTGTAGAATGAGTTGGGTATTGGCACTATGGGCACTATGAGTCTAATACTGTGATGGATACTATAAGTTTGGTACTCTGGGCCTACAATGACTCTAAATGAATGGAGACCAATATTGAGTAACCGTGAGGATGGTCCTATTGGTCTTACTAGGAGATATATATTTCATTTTTGTGGAAAAGAAAGTAATATCCTCCGTTTCCACCTGAAATGGTTGGAATTACTCTTCGAGTTCCATTCCTGTACCCTAAAGCACCTTAGGTAACTGCCCCAAGGAGACCATCTCCATCCATAGATCCTTCTTGGGCTTATAGATATGGCCGAGGGTGGTCCTGCTCTTCGGAATCCCTGTTATGAGGTTCTCCACCATGTAATATGACATTCCATCCATCAGAGTAATCCATACGTTCCGTTCCATTCTAACAAAACCTAGACATGACATATGACATGGACACAGATGATATTCTACTGTCAGGTTCACTTTAAGCGGAAAGGTTAAGGTTTGATATTAATTACGTTGAGTAGATAAATATCCATTTTCCATTGTGATTTATGGCCTCTTCTTATTTGGTCGGGGCGCAGCTAATCACACATTCAAGGTAAGTCCATATTCTATGTTAATGTTTCTATTATTTTAATATCCCCGCTTTCCTCATTCAAAGTCGGAGAGATTATTGTTAGTGCCAACTCATTTGATTTATCATTTACAGAAAGCACTTGTTCAAAAAGTCACCGGGAGATATTAAATGATGATTGCTTGCGATGAATTTCTTCTCAACATCTGCAAAGCCAATTTTACTTTTTTCTGCTTCCACTTAGCCGTAAATGAGAGATCTTTAGTATTCATAAATAGGATACATGAGACTGAGCTCACTGGAAACCAACCTAAAATTTAGGGCTATTTTTTTTTTTTTTGCAAAAATTGTCACGTTAACCGGTCTGGGCCCCACTGAATTATGTGAGGCCTGGTGCGGGCGGGTGCACGGCTTTATAATGAACGCCGACTCCTGACCTCTTTGTCAAGGGCATTGTCCATTTTCAAGACAAATAATATTTTTATGCATATTTTTGAATGTTGTGGTTTAGTAAGATGCATATCACGTCTGCAAATATGTGAAGATACAATATGAATACATTTACTCCTAACTTCTTAGAAAGTCCATCATCTATCCTACGAAACTTGACTCCACGGCTACCAAAATTTATTCGACTTAGACGCTTGTGAACCAAAAATTCATACATATTGGATTCTCATTGATACATTTTTTCGGGGGTTTACTTTTTCTTCTCGTGGCATAGTTAGCCTAGGAAGTCGTTCTGGGATAGGGTATACAACTTGGCTTTCTTCCTCCCAAAAAAGACTGTCTATGGTCACCTATTAAGGTAGCTATCGTGTGACTCAATCTCCAACCTATTAAAGAGTCTTGAAATAAGACTAAAGATTTCAGGCAAATTAGAATGTGTAGGCAACTATTTTGGAATTCTTGCACCTTATGAGTACGGGGGGGGGGGGGGGGGGGGTTGGTTGTTTGGATAAGAGGCCTTTGATGTAGCCCCTAGGGGTAACTGTTTTTCTTTCTTTTGGAGACCCCAGCTGGAGTAGGGAGTCTTAGGCTAAGTGCACACAGGCCGCCTCAGTTTCCGGACCAAAAAACAAGTATCCAGTTGCGCACTCCACTTGGATTAGGCCCAATGAATAGTCCTAGTCGGGAGGAGGGAGTGTCTTCTGGTGGATTCTCTAGGCGAATTGGCCTGAAGAATGAGTATGTCCGTTCTTTTTTATGGGAGCCGGAACAAGCGGCTCCCGGAAAAAAAACCTGACCGGCTCCTATTGAAATCAATGGGAGCTGTCTTTTTGGTCAGGATTTTGAGTCGAATATGGCCTCAAAATCCTGACCAAAATACCCCGTGTGAACTCAGCCAGAGAGCCCAGCCGTTAAAACAGCGGTTCCCCATGGACATCCCTACCCTATAGACTATAATAGGATCCGTTGGGTGTCCATCAGGTTTCTGCCATGCAGGACTTTACTCTCCGCCAAATTTTGAAGGAATCTAGAGAT
Source organism: Leptodactylus fuscus (assembly GCF_031893055.1). Classification (NCBI taxonomy): domain Eukaryota; kingdom Metazoa; phylum Chordata; class Amphibia; order Anura; family Leptodactylidae; genus Leptodactylus; species Leptodactylus fuscus. Next base: position 17,746,328 of record NC_134267.1, on the reverse strand, counting down.
GCCGACACGAATGTGAACCTAGACTTACAATACAATGTTCCCCTGACTAGTAGTCTTCACAGAACTAGACTTGTTGTAGAAGGTTTACCCAAAAAGAAAAAAGACTACACTTTACGTGGAAAGAAAATATAATTTTTCTGGTTTTCCAAATATGTAAAAAAAAAAATTAAAAAAATTGCTCAATGTGTTCAGGTGTCCACCATCCATGAGTGAAGGTGGGCTAAACTGCCCTGACTACAGACATGGTGCCCATCCACTGTCGAAGCCCTAATACAATCCTTCAGTAGACACCATGATCAGCCAAAAAACCTTCCCAGACACGTATCCCATTAACTCCCTACATGGTCGCTTATTAATGGGGCACGAACATTGGCATGGACCCTGGAGACGAGTCCAAATGCCCCTCTCAGGCCATATTATAGAAGAGAGGGGTCTCCATCGCAGAATTTTCTTTAGGCCCCCGATCCTCACGTTCCATCTCTGGGCACAAATACAGGACTGAAAGAAGATTTGATAATGTTTTCAAGTTCTCATCTAGGTTATCGTGACAAAGGGATTTATTACCGTGACGTCTAATTAATCGGCGTTTTACAATAGAATTATTTGGAGCTCATATCTGAGTATTAGGTTTGGTGGGCTGGTAATTATGAGAATGATTTCTAATATATGATGAAGCCCCGCTGCAATCATTTCTGCAGGTTATAATTTGCTCGGAGTGATGGAGATAGATGCGTGTTCCTCTTTTACGGTTTGTTATGTTCTCATAGACTTTAATTAAATTGAGAAACAAATCAGGGAGAGTACAGGTGACGTCACGCGGTGCAGAATACCGCCGACCCATACGCTATGAAGGAATACAAAATGACTTTATTTTCTAGGCTGAACCTTCCAAAGTCACGGAAATATCTGCACGGAACAAGGTGACTTTTTTTGCGCGACAATTTTAGGTCCCGTAGGAAATGTAGAATATTGTCGTCAATCAATCATTTCTAATTAGGACATAAATATTACTATGCTATAAACTATTGTACGTATCGATGTAAGATCGAGTAGACAGAGACGTGATCCCAAAAACTTGATCACTGATCTTCACTAGACTTCATGGATATGGCCGTATTAGAAGTCCTTACAAACTTAGACTAAGTTCACATGGGTGTTGGAGAATCCGGCAAAGATTCCACCAAAAATCTATAGAGAGAAAAGTCCTATAAGGTCCATAGTACGGGGTTCCATGTGTCACCTTACAAGATATTGTCTCCTTGGAGGAGTTGCATACTTAAAAGGAACCTGTCACGTAAAAAAAAAAAATTCAACTGAATCTGCAGGCAGCATGTTATAGAGCAGGAGGAGCTGAGCGGATTGATATTTAGTTTTGTGGGTCGTTTCTCTATTGATCCATTTCTCTCCTCTTTCTATCCAGGAGGCGGAGCTATCAATGATATGACAGCTACGTTTTCCCATAAGCTATAGCTCAATCTGCTTGGCTCCTCCTTCTCTACAACATGCCGCCTTCAGATTCAGCAGAATCTTCCATGTTTCAGGTTCACTTTAAACCAACAAGTACACATTCCAATGCAGACATGAGGCTTGCACTAACGCTGGAGTTATCACTATATCACCAGTGTGAAAAAGTAAGTGCCCCCACTAGTTATCCAATCAAGCAATTGTCAGAATATAATTGAGGAATTAGATTTAGTTGATTGAACACGTCCAGGCATGATGGCGGGTAACCCTATTAGGTCTCTAGAACTAGTGAAGCAGTCACCACCATGTTCTTCAGGGATGTGAGGTCATGTCCTTGTGGTGTCCAGTGCTCTGTGTGTTCCTCCTTGTGGTGTCCGGTGCTCTGTGTGTTCCTCCTTGTGGTGTCCAGTGCTCTGTGTGTTCCTCCTTGTGGTGTCTAGTGCTCTGTGTGTTCCTCCTTGTGGTGTCCGGTGCTCTGTGTGTTCCTCCTTGTGGTGTCCAGTGCTCTGTGTGTTCCTCCTTGTGGTGTCTAGTGCTCTGTGTGTTCCTCCTTGTGGTGTCCGGTGCTCTGTGTCTTCCTCCTTGTGGTGTCCGGTGCTCTGTGTCTTCCTCCTTGTGGTGTCCGGTGCTCTGTGTGTTCCTCCTTGTGGTGTCCGGTGCTCTGTGTCTTCCTCCTTGTGATGTCCAGTGCTCCGTGTCTTCCTCCTTGTGGTGTCCGGTGCTCTTTGTGTTCCTCCTTGTGGTGTCCGGTGCTCTGTGTCTTCCTCCTTGTAGGGTTCAGTGCTCGGTATCTTCCTCCTTGTGGTGTCCGGTGCTCTGTATCTTCTTGCTTATGGTGTCTGGTGCTCTGTGTCTTCCTCCTTGTGATGTCCGGTGCTCTGTGTCTTCCTCCTTGTGGTGTTCGGTGCACTGTGTCTTCCTTCTTGTGGTGTCTGGTGCTCTGTATCTTCTTCCTTATGGTGTCTAGTGCTCTGTGTCTTCCTCCTTGTGGCGTCTGGTGCTCTGTGTCTTCCTCCTTGTGGTGTCCGGTGCTCTGTTTCTTCCTCCTTATGGTGTCTGATGCTCTGTGTCTTCCTCCTTATGGTGTCTGGTGCTTTGTGTCTTCCTCCTTGTGGTGTCTGGTGCTCTGTGTCTTCCTCCTTATGGTGTCTGGTGCTCTGTGTCTTCCTCCTTATGGTGTCTGGTGCTCTGTGTCTTCCTCCTTATGGTGTCTGGTGCTCTGTGTCTTCCTCCTTATGGTGTCTGGTGCTTTGTGTCTTCCTCCTTATGGTGTCCGGTGCTCTGTGTCTTCCTCCTTATGGTGTCCGGTGCTCTGTGTCTTCCTCCTTATGGTGTCTGGTGCTTTGTGTCTTCCTCCTTGTGGTGTTTGCCATTCTTCTCTGATGTAATGACACTCGGCGTACCCATATCACCACAGACCCCTGTGATTGGGCTCATGATATCATTGAAGAGCACCGGTCACCATGAGGAGGCCCAAAAGACATAAAAGGTGAGTATAAATATTTTTTAATCATATCACCTCCACTCCAATTCCATATTGTTCAGTTTCGTTGAAAAAAAAAAAAATTTGACTATTCGGATCAAATTCAGTTTGTTAAAAACCAATTCACTCATATCTAGTGAATATCAACGTGTATTATGTTTCCGCACCTCCACTAATTACACTTTGGGATCTGACGAGACCTCAGAGTATAATAATAGCACCAAGCTGGTGGCCGAACCTCGCGAATATTTGCGTAACTAATTTTTGTTCATCTCTACTTCTGGGTCCCAATACCAAATTGATAACAGGTCAGCCATTTATAATACTTGTATCCATGGGTCCCCCGGGACTCGGAGCCAGCTCTTACCTCTGCACTCCTATAGCTGGGCAGGATCTCTATCGAGGCAAAAAGTTTACCATCAACTCACAAATTACTTTAAGAAATTCCTCCGCGAGCTGTGAAATTCTCCAGGGGTAGAAGGAGTTTTGTCAGGGCGTTGACTACGGTACAGCTCCGGTGCGTTTGGTCGTACAGGGGTCTATGTGCAACGTGCGGCAATCTAGCTGAACATCCTGCCTGAATATGAACAACAGATTTGTCAGTGTGTGACAGGCTGTCAGCCCAGCTCCCAGCTGCTTGTCCAGTGTTGTTAAATCAGTACCTTGTCTAAGTGTTCAGCAAAGAGGCAATCTGTTTCCTCCATTTGCACAGGCAGGTTGCCAGTTAAAAAGCAAGTACTGGCTTCAGGCTGAAGTGCCATAAAGAATTGAAGAGATGCAATCTAAACCTATGCTGCCCTTTGGGCAACACATTTCAGGAGTTGCAAGCTCGAAATGCATTCTGGTGGTTTTTCTTATTCCTTCCAAGACATAAAATCTGGCTTACCTCAATAAGCACATAATAAGATAAATCAATAAATCCAATAATAATAATAATACAAAGCACTTTATAGATACCCAGATACGGAAATAAGTGAGATAAAAGGAAAATCTATTGACACATAATAAATAATATACAGAGTGCTTTATAAATAATGCATTAAAAATACATAAAATACAAAAAAATATCAATACATATAAAAATCAAGATACTTTATAAAAAATAAAAAATAATAATAAAATATATCAATAACATAAAAAATTACAGTAGCTTATATAAAAGATCAATAACCTATGTAAAGAAATAATATACAGGGTGGTTTATAAAAAATGAAATAAAAATACATAAAATACAAAAAAATATCAATAAATATAAAAATCAATTCATAGACGAGATACTTTATAAAAACAAAAAATAATAAAATATATCAATAACATAAAAAATAACAGTATCTTATATAAAAGATCAATAACCTATGTAAATAAATAATATACAGGGTGGTATATAAATAATGAATTAAAAATACATAAAATAGAAAAAAATCAATAAATATAAAAATCAAGATACTTTATAAAACAAAAAAATAATAAAATAAATCAATAACGTGAAAAAGAAATTACAGTATCTTATAAGAAGATCAATAATCTATGTAAATAAATAATATACAGGGCTTATAAATAATGAATTAAAAATACATAAAATAGAACAAAAAATAATCAATCGCTAGATAGATAGATCAATGACTATACAAGGTGCTTTATAAAAACAAAATATAATAAATATATAAAAAGGAAGATCAATAATATGTACAGTGGGGCAAAAAAGTATTTAGTCAGTCACCAATAGTGCAAGTTCCACCACTTAAAAAGCTGAGAGGCGTCTGTAATTTACATCATAGGTAGACCTCAACTATGAGACAAAATGAGAAAACAAATCCAGAAAATCACATTGTCTGATTTTGTAAGAATTTATTTGTAAATTATGGTGGAAAATAAGTATTTGGTCAGTAACAAAATTTCATCTCAATACTTTGTTCTATATCCTTTGTTGGCAATGACAGAGGTCAAACGTTTTCTGTAAGTCTTCACAAGGTTGGCACACACTGTTGTTGGTATGTTGGCCCCTTCCTCCATGCAGATCTCCTCTAGAGCAGTGATGTTTTGGGGCTGTCGCTTGGCAACACGGACTTTCAACTCCCTCCAAAGGTTTTCTATAGGGTTGAGATCTGGAGACTGGCTAGGCCACTCCAGGACCTTGAAATGCTTCTTACAAAGCCACTCCTTCGTTGCCCTGGCGGTGTGCTTTGGATCATTGTCATGTTGAAAGACCCAGCCACGTTTCATCTTCAATGCCCTTGCTGATGGAAGAAGGTTTGCACTCAAAATCTCACATTACATGGCCCCATTCATTCTTTCATGTACCCGGATCAGTCGTTCTGGCCCCTTTGCAGAGAAACAGCCCCAAAGCATGATGTTTCCACCCCCATGCTTTACAGTAGGTATGGTGTTTGATGGATGCAACTTAGTATTCTTTTTCCTCCAAACACGTAAAGTGGTGTTTCTACGAAACAGTTCCAGTTTGCTTTCATCAGACCATAGGACATTCTCCCAATACTCTTCTGGATCATCCAAATGCTCTCTAGCAAACTTCAGACGGGCCCGGACATGTACTGGCTTAAGCAGTGGGACACGTCTGGCACTGCAGGATCTGAGTCCCTGGCGGCGTAGTGTGTTACTGATGGTAGGCTTTGTTACATTGGTCCCAGCTCTCTGCAGTTCATTCACTAGGTCCCCCCGCGTGGTTCTGGGATTTTTGCTCACCGTTCTTGTGATCATTTTGACCCCACGGGGTGAGATTTTGCGTGGAGCCCCAGAGCAAGGGAGATTATCAGTGGTCTTGTATGTCTTCCATTTTCTAATTATTGCTCCCACAGTTGATTTCTACAATCCAAGCTGGTTGCCTATTGCAGATTCAGTCTTCCCAGCCTGGTGCAGGGCTACAATTTTGTTTCTGGTGTCCTTTGACAGCTCTTTGGTCTTCACCATAGTGGAGTTTGGAGTCTGACTGTTTGAGGGTGTGCACAGGTGTCTTTTTATACTGATAACAAGTTTAAACAGGAGCCATTACTACAGGTAATGAGTGGAGGAAAGAGGAGACTCTTAAAGAAGAAGTTACAGGTCTGTGAGAGCCAGAAGTCTTGATTATTTGTAGGTGACCAAATACTTATTTTCCACTATAATTTGCAAATAAATTCTTACAAAATCAGACAATGTGATTTTCTGGATTTGTTTTCTCATTTTGTCTCTCATAGTTGAGGTCTACCTATGATGTAAATTACAGACGCCTCTCATCTTTTTATGTGGTGGAACTTGCACTATTGGTGACTGACTAAATACTTTTTTGCCCCACTGTATAAATAGGTAAAATAAATAAATAGAGAAGATACAATAAAAACCCCAAGGTCCTTTATAAAAACAAAAAATAATAAATTTAAAAAATAATAATAATAAAAAATAATACATATAAATAATAATAATAATAATAATAATAATAATACATATACATAAAAATAATAATAACAACAATAATATTAATAATAATAAAGAATAGAAAATAATAAATATTAAAATAATAATACATATAAAAAAAGAAGATCAAATATATATACAGTCCTATGAAAAAGTTTGGGCACCCCTATTAATCTTAATCATTTTTAGTTCTAAATATTTTGGTGTTTGCAACAGCCATTTCAGTTTGATATATCTAATAACTGATGGACACAGTAATATTTCAGGATTGAAATGAGGTTTATTGTACTAACAGAAAATGCGCAATATGCATTAAACCAAAATTTGACCGGTGCAAAAGTATGGGCACCCTTATCATTTTATTGATTTGAATACTCCTAACTACTTTTTACTGACTTACTGAAGCACAAAATTGGTTTTGTAACCTCAGTGAGCTTTGAACTTCATAGCCAGGTGTATCCAATCATGAGAAAAGGTATTTAAGGTGGCCAATTGCAAGTTGTTCTACTATTTGAATCTCCTCTGAAGAGTGGCATCATGGGCTACTCAAAACAACTCTCAAATGATCTGAAAACAAAGATTGTTCAACATAGTTGTTCAGGGGAAGGATACAAAAAGCTGTCTCAGAGATTTAACCTGTCAGTTTCCACTGTGAGGAACATAGTAAGGAAATGGAAGACCACAGGGACAGTTCTTGTTAAGCCCAGAAGTGGCAGGCCAAGAAAAATATCAGAAAGGCAGAGAAGAAGAATGGTGAGAACAGTCAAGGACAATCCACAGACCACCTCCAAAGAGCTGCAGCATCATCTTGCTGCAGATGGTGTCACTGTGCATCGGTCAACTATACAGCGCACTTTGCACAAATAGAAGCTGTATGGGAGAGTGATGAGAAAGAAGCCGTTTCTGCACGTACGCCACAAATAGAGTTGCCTGGGGTATGAAAAAGCACATTTGGACAAGGCAGCTTCATTTTGGAAACAAAAATTGAGTTGTTTGGTTATAAAAAAAAGGCGTTATGCATGGCGTCCAAAAAGAAACAGCATTCCAAGAAAAACACATGCTACCCACTGTAAAATTTGGTGGAGGTTCCATCATGCTTTGGGGCTGTGTGGCCAATGCCGGCATCGGGAATCTTGTTAAAGTTGAGAGTCGCATGGATTCCACTCAGTATCAGCAGATTCTTGAGAATAATGTTCAAGAATCAGTGACGAAGTTGAAGTTACGCCGGGGATGGATATTTCAGCAAGACAATGATCCAAAACACCGCTCCAAATCCTCAGGCATTCATGCAGAGGAACAATTACAATGTTCTGGAATGGCCATCCCAGTCCCCAGACCTGAATATCATTGAACATCTGTGGGATGATTTGAAGCGGGCTGTCCATGCTCGGCGACCATCTAACTTAACTGAACTTGAATTGTTTGTCCAAAATACCTTTATCCAGGATCCAGGAACTGATTAAAAGCTACAGGAAGCGACTAGAGGCTGTTATCTTTGCAAAAGGAGGATCTACTAAATATTAATGTCACTTTTCTGTTGAGGTGCCCATACTTTTGCATCGGTCAAATTTTGGTTTAATGCATATTGCACATTTTCTGTTAGTACAATAAACCTCATTTCAATCCTGAAATATTACTGTGTCCATAAGTTATTAGATATATCAAACTGAAATGGCTGTTGCAAATACCAAAATATTTAGAACTAAAAATGATTAAGATTAATAGGGGTGCCCAAACTTTTTCATAGGACTGTATATATATATATATATATATATATATATATATATTATACAGGGTTTTTTATAGATAAAAAAATAAATAAATACAGAAGATACAAAAAAAAACAACAATATGTATATTAATTAATAGACAAGCTGCTTTATAAAAAATAAATGTTAAAGTAAATAAAAGAAAAATGTCTATGGAAACATCACATAAAAATAAAAAGCCGCTCTGATCCATCTAGTCGGCCTGTATATTATTACCATTTATATATGAATAATGAATAAAAAATATATACCATACCAAAAAATCAATAGATGAAGATGTATATATATATATATATATATATATATATATATATATATATATATATATATAAATAGATAGATAGATATAGACATATAGATATATACGGATATATATATATATAAATATATATATATATACATACAGATCAATTAATTCAAAAGGTACTTTATAAACCCCTACCCCCCCCTACCCCCCCCCAAAAAAAAAAAGGCCAGGTTGTCAGTATCAACCCATCCCCACAGATAGATAGGTTAGGGTCACCTGAATTGCACAGTGTTTTCCCCTTGTGAATCAATGCCTTTATTGCCAAGATATCACAATTTTCTTTGGAGTAGTGAGGGTGTTGCTACTTACATTTTTGGTGCAATGACAAAACCCTCATTACTGCAAAGAGCTAATTTGCATAGCGACATAAACAGCAATTAAGGTACCAATTCACTGGTTGATTCAGATGAATATATATATATCGGTGCCTTTAAAGGTTCTTATGGAAATGAAGTGCCCCAAATGGTGTAAACCTAACCTGAAATCATAGAAAAATTAAGGTATGTTATTGACCAAAATATCATTAGAGATGGATGAGCTGACTTGGATCGACCGGAAATAGTCCAAAATGTTCAGGTTTTTGTTTTTTTTTTTTACGAAACTGAACAAATGTAGATTTGTCTTGAATGAACTAAAATGGCCACCACATTATACTCTGGGGTCTCTTCAGACCCCACAGTATAATAGGTGCAAGAGTGGTGTAAAAATTAGAAAGCCTTTATACCCACTGTCCATGACCTCTTTTGGGCCTCTTTGCTTCCTCTGACACTCTCCTGGTGAAGTTATGTGCCCAGGATCACCACTGAGGTCAGTTACTGAGCCACCAGCAGTCACATGGGTGTCATGGCGTTCGTCGTCCTATATCACTGCTGAGGCCCAATAACAAGCCTTAGCAGTGACTCCAGGCATATGACGTCACCGCGGTGCTGGAGAGAGAGCACCAGACACTGCGAGGAGGCCCAAAAGAGACAACAGAAGGTGGGTATAAATGCTTTTTCCGTTTTTTACACCTCTCTTAGGCCTTTACCTATAATAGCTTAGGTGTCTGAAGAGATCCCAGTGTATTATAATGTTGTTTTTACTTTGACATAACTTTGGCTTTGTTGTATTAGAGATCTAGAAATTGGATAGATAGGTCCCTAGAAGCCCTAAGAGTATTCTACACTATGTCTTATGGATAGGTTCCTAGGAGCTCTGAAACTGTTCTACACTATGTGTTATACAGTGTTGGCCAAAAGTATTGGCCCCCCCTGCAGTTCTGTCAGATAATACTGTTTCCCCCAGATAATGATTACAAGCACAAACTCTGGTAATATCTTCATTTATTTTGCTTGCAATGAAAAAACACAAAAGAGAATGAAAAAAAAGTCAAATCATTGATCATTTTACACAAAACTCCAAAAATGGGCCGGACAGAAGTATTGGCGCCCTCAGCCTAATACTTGGTAGCACAACCTTTAGACACAATAACTGGGCACAACCGCTTCCGGTAACCAGCAATGAGTTTCTTACAAGGCTCTGCTGGAATCTTAGACCCTTCTTCTTTGGCAAACTGCTCCAGGTCCCCCCTGAGATGTGAAGGGGGCCTTCTCCAAACTGCCACCAAGAGATCTCTCCCCCTCCCCCACAGGTGTTCTATGGGATTCAGGGCTGGACTCATTGCTGCCACTTTACAAGTCTCCAGGGCTTTCTCTCACCACCATTTTCTAGTGCTGACCTGAAGTGTGTTTTGGGTCATTGTCCTGCTGGAAGAGCCCTGACCTCTGAGGGAGACCCAGCTTTCTCACACTGGGCCCTACATTAGGCTGCACAATGTGTTGGTCGTCTTCAGACTTCATAATGCCATGCACACGGTCAAGCAGTCCAGTGCCAGAGGCAGCAAAGCAACCCCAAACCATCAGGGACCTCCGCCATGTCTGACTGTAGGGGGCGTCTTCTTCTCTTTGAAGGCCTCTTTTTTTTCCCTGTAAACTCTATGTTGATGCCTTTTCCTACTTTTGTCTCATCTGACCAGAGAACATTCTTCCAAAACGTTTTTGGCTTTCTCAGGTAAGTTTTGGCAAACTCCAGCCTGGCTTCTGTCTCTGGGTAAGAAGTGGGGTCTTCCTGGGTCTCCTACCATACAGTCCCTTCTCATTCAGACGCTGACACTGGATAGTACGGGGTGACACTGTTGTGTCCTCGGACTGCAGGGCAGCTTGGACTTGTTTGGATGTTAGTCGAGGTTCTTTATCCACCAACCGCACAATCTTGCGTTGAAATCTCTCGTCAATTTTTCTTTTCCGTCCACATCTAGGGAGGTTAGCCACAGGGCCATGGGCTTTACACTTCTTGATGACACTGCGCACGGTAGACACAGGAACATTCAGGTCTTTGGAGATGGACTTGTAGCCTTGAGATTGCTCATGCTTCCTCACAATTTTGCTTCTCAAGTCCTCAGACAGTTCTTTGGTCTTCTTTCTTTTCTCCATGCTCAATGTGGTCACACAAGGACACAGGACAGAGGTGGAGTCAACTTTAATCCATTTCAACTGGCTGCAAGTGTGATTTAGTTATTGCCACCACCTGTTAGGTGCCTCAGGTAAGTAACAGGTGCTGTTAATTACACAAATTAGAAAAGCATCACATGATTTTTCAAACAATGCCAATACTTTTGTCCACCCCCTTTTATGTTTGGTGTTGAATTATATCCAATTTGGCTTTTTGACAATTCTTTTTGTGGTTTTCCATTGAAGACAAATTAAATGAAGATAATACCAAAAAATTTGTGATTGCAATCATTTTCTGGAAGAAACCGAGTATTATCTGACAGAACTGCAGGGGTGCCAATACTTTTGGCCAACACTGTAGGAGCCCTGACAGGTGTGGTTTCTTTCGAACTTGTTTCACCTGAAACAAATGTTGGACCTCAAACACTTGAACTGAATCCTAAGAGGTTCATCCATCATTATATATCTCACTAAATATATGTAGGATTTTATAGCTATATAAATATAGAGTATAGTACAGTATATAATATAGAGACAGTACAAAATAAATAAGCTGAGAAATTCTATTGCTTTCTAAACAGAAAACTCAATCAGTACATAAATACACCAGACAGTTTAGAGACAAAAGAAAAAAAAAATCCAAAAATAAAAGTAAAAAAAAAATTAAAAAAAAATCTGGTGCTTTATAAATACCCATAAAAAATAAATATAATGCTGCGCCTCATAAGGAAATAAAAAAAAAAAAAAACCTTCCCACTGCTTGATAATTTTCATTTACATATCTGTCCACTCAAGCTTACAGACGATTTCCTCCAATAACCCGGAGATTAGTGGCCTCATGAAACATCTTCTCTCTTTTCAAATTACCGAATTTTGTTTGTGTTTTTTCGAGGCAACCCGGGATAACTTACAATTAAATGTGACAAATACGCTATTGGATAATTTGCAGAAAATTGAGTGTGATGCCTGAACTCTAACTATTGCTATTTAGTGAATATTGGACGGCTGATAAATCGCTATTTAAGGCACAATTTATTTTCACTTCTGACTGCTGATTGGATGGGCTCATGAATATTATGATTAGTGCACGACACAAAAGTCAGGGGGTTTTCCATCTAAAAGGGCATGTTTATTACAATAGGGCCACAAAGCGGCATAAACTATGCATGGCTTATCCATATTTTATATGGCCTATGTAAACATTTAGGCTGTGGTATGAAACAAAGAATGTAGGGCCACAGCGAGGAAGGGAGGAAGGTAGCCGGTCGCGGTCGGGGTGTATTACGCTCCAAACATAGGGTTAATTTCTCAAAATTTTGTATTGATATCATAAATTTACTATAAAGGGGTCACAATTCGCCTTGTCTGAAATGTAAACTTTATATACTGTTGTAACATTTTTTTCATCTTTATAGCGGCCACCAGAGGAGAATCATGGTATTACATGGAGTCCATTCAAATGAATGGGCAACCAAGGTAAACATGGTCATGCTGAGTCCTCCAGACCAAGAGGTTGTATCATTGTACAGGATCTCTCTGGTCTGGTTAATCTGTATATGCTATAATAGGACATATGACCAAGGGTTGTCCTAATGGGAGTACAAAATGGTGAACAATTGTCATTCTTTCAAGCAAAATGTCTTTGTAAAAACAGAGTATGATGGAGTATGGCAAGATTCACATTAAGTCTGACCTTATGAGTTCGGAGGCATATAGGGCTACCGTATAGGGCTAATTCACCACTATGGGATCCCAAAAAGATTTCCAGAACTTTGGTGGTGCCACCAGAAAGTGAAGAAAAAGATACTTTTGAAAGGCATTGTTAAGAAATTTGGACATTATGGCCAGGAAGTTGAAAATCCCTTATTAAGACTCTTGTCCCAAGTCACCAGCAGTCTGACCTGGTGAAACATATAATTCTGGATTCATACAGTCACCACTAGAGGGGGCTAAATGGGTATGGATTTCTACAGCTGGTCAGTGGGAGCTGCCAAAATTGGTATGCATGGAATACCCCTAGTGGTGGCTAGAAGAAGACTGATGACCATGTCATAGCAAGCAGGTGTTGCAGTTCACTGCTGGGCTCCTATCGTAGTATATAGTATATCCTGCATCTATATTAAGTATTCAAAAAGGTAGATGTTTAAAAATATCACTCTCATCCCGAAAGTCCCTACACATCCGTACATTAGACGGACATTGCTTTAAGTGACAGTGTGTAATACTGAATATTTCCTGTGGAGGCACTGTGAAGAGAATCAACTCAGATTACAGCTGTGGATAGACTATGAAAGCCTTATCTTTGGGAAACCCTTCAAACCTAAAGGGATTGTGCATGATGGACCTCCCCTTTAAGAAGACTCAAGACCATTTCAGTAAATATTCCTCTGCTGTCTGAACACAGGACAGATTTATACAAGTCTTCATACTTATAATGGGTCCAGTCTTGATGCTTTATAAAATTGCTGCCACCTTAAAGTGAAAATTCAATGTGTGTTGATTGACAGTAAGATTACCTAATAAACCTTCCCTGCAAACTAATTAATCACTGAGAATACAACACAGAATTGGCAAGCATGAAAAAGCAAATGAGATGGGAGTAGTACGCCATGTTTAAATGACCTTAGATGAAAGCCAAGCGCAGAAGAAAAGATTACACAATGTTTAGATTGTTCTTGATAAATATCCATTTCTTTCCATATCCCTAAAGTGAACATCGGTGCTAATATTTGTAATTCTTCATTATGTCTACATTATTATTGGATGGTATAACTACAACTAACTCAAGGGGTTGGAGAAACTACCGCACAAATTTTATGAAATTTATAAAAAGTGACTTCTTAACTTTTATGAGGAAATTTACAGCTCAAGGAACTAGTTGTTACGTTTCAATACCATTCAGCTCATGTAAAAGAAAATAGCTACTATAATCTGCTCCTATGTGCAAGAATATAACTACTATAATACTACTCCTATGTGCAAGAATATAACTACTATAATACTGCTCCTATATACAAGAATATAACTACTATAATACTGCTCCTATGTACAAGAATATAACTACTATAATACTGCTCCTATGTACAAGAATATAACTACTATAATACTACTCCTATGTACAAGAATATAACTACTATAATACTGCTCCTATGTACAAGAATATAACTACTATAATACTGCTCCTATGTACAAGACTATAACTACTATAATACTACTCCTATGTACAAGAATATAACTACTATAATACTGCTCCTATGTACAAGAATATAACTACTATAATACTGCTCCTATGTACAAGACTATAACTACTATAATACTGCTCCTATGTACAAGAATATAACTACTATAATACTGCTCCTATGTACAAGAATATAACTACTATAATACTGCTCCTATGTACAAGAATATAACTACTATAATACTGCTCCTATGTACAAGAATATAACTACTATAATACTGCTCCTATGTACAAGAATATAACTACTATAATACTGCTCCTATGTACAAGAATATAACTACTATAATACTGCTCCTATGTACAAGAATATAACTACTATAATACTGCTCCTATGTACAAGAATATAACTACTATAATACTACCTCCTATGTACAAGAATATAACTACTATAATACTACCTCCTATGTACAAGAATATAACTACTATAATACTGCTCCTATGTACAAGAATATAACTACTATAATACTACTCCTATGTACAGGAATATAACTACTATAATACTGCTCCTATGTACAAGAATATAACTACTATAATACTACCTCCTATGTACAAGAATATAACTACTATAATACTGCTCCTATGTACAAGAATATAACTACTATAATACTGCTCCTATGTACAAGAATATAACTACTATAATACTGCTCCTATGTACAAGAATATAACTACTATAATACTGCTCCTATGTACAAGAATATAACTACTATAATACTACCTCCTATGTACAAGAATATAACTACTATAATACTGCTACTATGTACAAGAATATAACTACTATAATACTGCTCCTATGTACAAGAATATAACTACTATAATACTGCTCCTATGTACAAGAATATAACTACTATAATACTACTCCTATGTACAAGAATATAACTACTATAATACTACTCCTATGTACAGGAATATAACTACTATAATACTGCTCCTATGTACAAGAATATAACTACTATAATACTGCTCCTATGTACAAGAATATAACTACTATAATACTGCTCCTACGTACAAGAATATAACTACTATAATACTACTCCTATGTACAAGAATATAACTACTATAATACTACCTCCTATGTACAAGAATATAACTACTATAATACTACTCCTATGTACAAGAATATAACTACTATAATACTACTCCTATGTACAAGAATATAACTACTATAATACTGCTCCTATGTACAAGAATATAACTACTATAATACTACTCCTATGTACAAGAATATAACTACTATAATACTACCTCCTATGTACAAGAATATAACTACTATAATACTACTCCTATGTACAAGAATATAACTACTATAATATTACTCCTATGTACAAGAATATAACTGCTATAATACTACTCCTATGTACAAGAATATAACTACTATAACACTGCTCCTATGTACAAGAATATAACTACTATAATACTACTCCTATGTACAAGAATATAACTACTATAATACTGCCCCCTATGTACAAGAATATAACTACTATAATACTACTCCTATGTACAAGAATATAACTACTATAATACTGCTCCTATGTACAAGAATATAACTACTATAATACTGCTCCTATGTACAAGAATATAACTACAATAATACTGCTCCTATATAGAAGAATATAACTACTATAATATTACTCCTATGTACAAGAATATAACTACAATAATACTGCTCCTATATAGAAGAATATAACTACTATAATATTACTCCTATGTACAAGAATATAACTACTATAATACTGCCCCCTATGTACAAGAATATAACTACTATAATACTACTCCTATGTACAAGAATATAACTACTATAATACTGCTCCTATGTACAAGAATATAACTACTATAATACTACCTCCTATGTACAAGAATATAACTACTATAATACTACCTCCTATGTACAAGAATATAACTACTATAATACTGCTATTATATATCTAGTATACTGTATATACAATCCCTTAATTAGTTTTGTAATATCCCTAAAGGTGCCCTTCAAGCAGGGAGTTGTGGCCCATTCCATGACAAGGCAGATCTGAGGTGGCATGGGGCAAGGTGGGCTACTCTGCCAAGACAGCAGTCTGCTCACATCTGCTAACCAGCATGATGTACCTACCTGGCCACAGCCAGTAAAATGATTAATGAAGAGATGTCAGTGTAATAACACAGCGCAGTTCAGAGCCAGGTAACAGGGAAGAATATCCTGCAAGTGACAAGAGTGACACTCTAAAAATAAACCCTCCGTGCCCATCGCCCCGTCCTGTCCCCACTCGTGCAGCATGGGGAGCTGCGTACACCTTCAGCTGTATTAATAGCAGCACAGATGTTGACAGAAAATACCGTCCCTTAATTACCATACAAACTGCTTTACGTGAGTGAAGCGCTTAAAGAAGCCTCTGAAGGAAGTTCAGTCAAGCAGCTCCGCAGATTACAGCTAATGAACAATATTTCTTCGCGCCTATTTAGTGCTCATTAAAATGTAAGAGCCTTTTACTTCCAACAGGCACATAATAAATTCTCCTCCACTCATAGGAGAGAAAATCAGCTCACTCACAGCCCAATGGGATATATATATATATATACCTGAGTGCGACTATAGGGTTGCAGAAGTAGCAGCCGCACTCAGAGGTTGCCTAAAGGTCCTACATATAAGAAGACACCAGTGGTGCAACCTAAAGAGGACCTTTCACCACCTCCACCAACTCCAACTCTTTCCATTTAAAAAGCTCTACTCTATTCTCCATTGTTTTGGATGGAGTTGGAGTTCTCTCTCTAGCCCCACCATTCCTGAGCAATTATTCCTGTTAATTTCAACACAATTATGCTCTTTACTTTCAGGTGGATGGTCCCTGTTAGTCGGTTCCCGGCCAGGACCACCCAACTGACATTGGGGAGGATAATTGATTCTTTTGTTCCACCAGTACTAATAGGGGTTTCACCATTCAGACCTCTGGTCCATCTCACCCAATGGTTAAAGGGATCCTTTTTTTTCCTGAGTAATACGTCGGAATAGCCTTAAGAAAGGCTATTCTCCTACCTTTCGTTCTCTAAACAAAAAATATATGGCAATTTCGGGTAGTACTACCAATGCAAACTACATTAGCCAAAACAGGTCAACTACCACACAAGAAACAATATTTTTTCTAAAATATATAAATTTATTGAAAAATATAATAAATAATGAACATAAATACAGAGATAAATGGTGCAACCACGATAAGTGCAGCAAGATACATACTAATAGGCTTCTATAATATAATATGCAATACAATGAGTCAATGCAACCTTAAATAATTAGAGACTCTCCATGATTTGAAGGAAGGTAGTTGTCAATTGTTATATGTAAAGTAATACATGGAGAGACCCAAAAAGACTAACAATTGTTATCAAAGTACATAATGTCCATTAACATTGCAGACACATAAAAAAAGCATATAGAGTAGTTGATCATTACCTTGTATGTATGTCACACACTAGTACACGCCCAAACGCTCAAACTTCGGACATTTTACTGTTCGCTCATCTCTAATCTGTACTGTTTACCTGTAATGTTATGGGGCACTGCTGTTGGTTTTCGTATATGGTATGTTGACAATTCCAAAATTGGGAGGATCAATGGGAGGTAACATGGAGGAGATGAGTATCAATGTATGTAGGTGGCTTAGATCTAACTGGTCTGTGGATGTCTCTGTTGTGGAGATAATGTCATGGGGGACTATGATGGTACTGTTATGGGTGGGGACTCCCTCTGTTATGGGACTCTATAGACGTCATTGTTATGGACCATAATGTTTTTAAAGCTCTTTGCTTTTGTGAATTCCCGATCATTTTCTGTAAGCCACTTCTCCCCATCCATGCTCACATCCATAGTGCCATTGGATTGGATTGTATATTCAATGTGATGTAACACTTACAGGCTAGCCACCACTAGGTGGCACTGCAGAGACTCTCTACAGTAGAACTCATTTGCATACTCATTCCAAGGGAGCATTGCTCTAATGCTGGATCTCCACAAGGTAAATGAGTATCACTCAAAAGTCATTCATAGGGTGAAATTTTCAGAATATTTTTGTCTATTTTTTCATAACGTCGGGAAAACTCCATAGGATTCTATTTTTTTTCTCTCTATATATAAAGCTGTCTAATAGTGAATTATTAACGCCGCTCATCGCTCAGCCCGGGCTGTCCTCAGCCATATGATATTTATATCAAATAAATCCTGAATGCGGGGAAGGCGGCTTATAATAACTGTCAGCCATAGAGAAATATTTGTAAGAAAAATCTCATTGTCTGAGGAATCCCGCCAGCCGCTGCGCCCGATGAATCAACATGTGGCTGATGGAATCAACTTCCCGACTTAATATTGATGCAAGTGATTTTGTTAAACTGACCAGAGAATGGCTCGGACCAAGACGAGGGGGCTCCGAAAAAATAAGAAGCCGAATCTCCCTGATAAGGGATTCACGAGAAGACTAGTCGCCGACTAATGCCAACATGCGGCAGCAAATGGTGACATCAAAAAGTGGCACGAAATTAAGATTTTTCTGTTTAAAGGGACGGCCATGTTAGAATTGGAAGAAAAAAGCGAGAACATTATGGCACGGTGCTCTCTCTTCTGCAGACATTTGCCGTAGATAAAACCTCTTTAAACATGGCTGCTTCCAGAATGATCCCGTTGGTGTTAACTACTTTGTTAAATGTAATTTCGGAGCAGCTTGGCTATGCAGGGACCAATAACGCTTCAACAGATGTTAACAGTGAGGGAATTTAAAGATTACAGTGTTTCATGGGTGTAGTAAAGCTGCTCTGGGAGCCGGGATATAACAGCGCTTGTTATGTTCTGAGAGCACCGAATTTACTGACAAGTAATCCTGAATCACTAGTGAGGCCCCGGGGACAAGAACTTTCTACTTACTGGTCAGCAGCACATAAATCCCAGGAATTACACAAAGTTTTATGGATTCCTCATTTGTTCTGAGAGAGAGGAGGAGGAAGTCTGACACCCCTGAGGTGCCCAAACCCCGCAACTGGGTGCAATGTAAATAAGGATTAGTATTATAATACCACTGACCCAAAATTGTCTTATGGGTGATTATGACTGTTATGTATGTATTACCTCTGTACTGTGACATCACTGTGTGTATTACCTCTGTACTGTGACATCACTGCGTGTATTATCCCTGTACTGTGACATCACTGTGTGTATTATCCTGTACTGTGACATCACTGTGTGTATTATCCCTGTACTGTGACATCACTGTGTGTATTATCCCTGTACTGTGACATCACTGTGTGTATTATCCTGTACTGTGACATCACTGTGTGTATTATCCCTGTACTGTGACATCACTGTGTGTATTATCTCTGTACTGTGACATCACTGTGTGTATTATCCTGTACTGTGACATCACTGTGTGTATTATCCTGTACTGTGACATCACTGTGTGTATTATCCTGTACTGTGACATCACTGTGTGTATTATCCCTGTACTGTGACATCACTGTGTGTATTATCCCTGTACTGTGACATCACTGTGTGTATTATCCCTGTACTGTGACATCACTGTGTGTATTATCTCTGTACTGTGACATCACTGTGTGTATTATCCCTGTACTGTGACATCACTGTGTGTATTATCCCTGTACTGTGACATCACTGTGTGTATTATCTCTGTACTGTGACATCACTGTGTGTATTATCTCTGTACTGTGACATCACTGTGTGTATTATCCCTGTACTGTGACATCACTGTGTGTATTATCTCTGTACTGTGACATCACTGTGTGTATTATCCCTGTACTGTGACATCACTGTGTGTATTATCCTGTACTGTGACATCACTGTGTGTATTATCCCTGTACTGTGACATCACTGTGTGTATTATCCCTGTACTGTGACATCACTCTGTGTATTATCCTGTACTGTGACATCACTGTGTGTATTATCTCTGTACTGTGACATCACTGTGTGTATTATCCTGTACTGTGACATCACTGTGTGTATTATCCCTGTACTGTGACATCACTGTGTGTATTATCCCTGTACTGTGACATCACTGTGTGATTACTTAATAAGTCCCTGATTTTTTATAAATAAAACAAAGGGTTAATAGAACTATGATGTCATCTTTCCATAACTCTCCAGGTTTTCTACGAGCCTTCTTTAGGGCACATGCAGGCGGACATGTCTTATATATGGTACATGGAGCAGTCACTGCGGGTAAACCATCTGTAATGTTCGGCAATTACAGGGGTCATTAATGATTGACAGCTGTTCCTGCCTTCCAGCCCAGACTGCGGATGAACAAAGACCATCGATCCGTCCGGAATAAATGTTGCATTACACAGATCTGAAGCTGCTGTAACACTGGCGGGGACACATTCTGATCTTTTGGGGGTGATCTGTCATAAAAATAGATCTGTATATCAGAAAGCCATAGACAGCAGTGATAGATCTTTCTACAATACTACAGATACTATTATGGAACAGACCTCAGAATCCCCCTCCACATTGGTGGCCATTTCTCAATTACCTTCATAGAATGTGCAGTATCCAACATGTTACATGTACTGTGTATGTATGTATTACAATGCTGAGGACAACCCAGGACATCACATCCATTGGTCACATGGCCACATGGCATTTGAATGGGACTGAGTTGCATCATGGCCATGTGACCAAATGACTTGTTGTCACTTTCGGAGACATAGTCCAGGAGAACCCTTTCACCCATCTTACTAAGTTATCACCTATCCAAAGGGTGGGCTGTAACTTACATATGGGTGGGGTCTGACCACTCAGATCTCCACACAAAGGGACATGGTTTGGAATGGGTAGAGCCAAAGTGGGGATGGAATTGGGACTTATGATACCTATAATTCTCCATGATGCGATATGCCCACTGTCCCTTCTTCAGTCCTTTGACAGTTGGGAGGTTTGCACTGACACTGGCGGGCTTAGCTGACATCCATCAAATGTTTATAGCCAGCTTTACTCTCACTATGGCTGCCATGTTTGCTAAGCTTTACGGGCACATTGATCTGACATACCCTTGAAAACCTTATACACTGTGTTATGTCTAGTGCAGGATCCGAGGGGGCGGTGCATGTCAAGAAAACAATAAAAGCAGAAACAATGCCCCGCCCCCGCGGGGCCTGCACTTGATCTACCCCAGTATATCACGTTTCCTGCAGGCTTCTATTATGTTCTCTGATTTCTCTTGGTCTTCCCTCACCAGCCCCTGTCATTGTGCCCTACAAACAACAGCATATGTTGTACGAATGCGAGCGTCCACAGGATCAGGGCATGGAGTGGTGTCAGCCTTTTTACTGTGACGGCCCTCGTTCTCCATTTCTCATAAATTTCCTGGAGCGGGCTTTCTGTGTTCAGCTCTCCTTTTATTGGGAATAAATCACGGCTGACAGGAAGTTTTATGCCTAAATCCGTTTACTGTCCTTGTTGGGAGTCTTTAAATTAATATTTATAAGCTGAGAGTGGACTAAAGGGATGCGGCAGTAAAATATCCAAATACTTCATTTCGGCTTGAACTGCATTTTCCGTCCTGACCACTGACACACTTTAATTACTGGTGACCCCGGCTTATATTGTCCCTGCGCCCGTCCTGATCACAAATCACCGGCGCCAATGATAATGTGGCTGATAAGGGAAGGTTGTTGTGTGTGATATATAGACATATGTACAAGGGAAGACGCACAAACAACTCAGAGACAACAAAACCCCAAGCAGGGTGAAATATCTCAAAGGAAATCTTCATTTTCAGAAATGGTTCCATAGGCCCAAAAACCAAATCCAGTCAGATATGGGAATTTTTCTATCCAAGTCTATATACTAATTCATAGAGCTGAAATATTCTTGTACATAGGAGGCAGTATTATAGTACTTATATACTTGTACATAGGGGCAGTATTATAGTAGTTATATTCTTGTACATAGGAGGCAGTATTATAGTAGTTATATTCTTGTACATAGGAGCAGTATTATAGTAGTTATATTCTTGTACATAGGAGGTAGTATTATAGTAGTTATATTCTTGTACATAGGAGTAGTATTATAGTAGTTATATTCTTGTACATAGGAGCAGTATTATAGTAGTTATATTCTTGTACATAGGAGTAGTATTATAGTAGTTATATTCTTGTACATAGGAGCAGTATTATAGTAGTTATATTCTTGTACATAGGAGTAGTATTATAGTAGTTATATTATTGTACATAGGAGTAGTATTATAGTAGTTATATTATTGTACACAGGAGCAGTATTATAGTAGTTATATTATTGTACACAGGAGCAGTATTATAGTAGTTATATTCTTGTATATAGGAGCAGTATTATAGTAGTTATATTATTGTACATAGGAGCAGTATTATAGTAGTTATATTCTTGTACATAGGAGTAGTATTATAGTAGTTATATTATTGTACACAGGAGCAGTATTATAGTAGTTATATTATTGTACACAGGGGGTAGTATTATAGTAGTTATATTCTTGTACATAGGAGTAGTATTATAGTAGTTATATTCTTGTACACAGGAGCAGTATTATAGTAGTTATATTCTTGTACATAGGAGGTAGTATTATAGTAGTTATATTCTTGTACATAGGAGGTAGTATTATAGTAGTTATATTCTTGTACATAGGAGTAGTATTATAGTAGTTATATTCTTGTACATAGGAGGTAGTATTATAGTAGTTATATTCTTGTACATAGGAGCAGTATTATAGTTGTTATATTCTTGTACATAGGAGTAGTATTATAGTAGTTATATTCTTGTACATAGGAGCAGTATTATAGTAGTTATATTCTTGTACATAGGAGGCAGTATTATAGTACTTATATACTTGTACATAGGAGGTAGTATTATAGTAGTTATATTCTTGTACATAGGAGCAGTATTATAGTACTTATATACTTGTACATAGGGGCAGTATTATAGTAGTTATATTCTTGTACATAGGAGGCAGTATTATAGTAGTTATATTCTTGTACATAGGAGCAGTATTATAGTAGTTATATTCTTGTACATAGGAGGTAGTATTATAGTAGTTATATTCTTGTACATAGGAGTAGTATTATAGTAGTTATATTCTTGTACATAGGAGCAGTATTATAGTAGTTATATTCTTGTACATAGGAGTAGTATTATAGTAGTTATATTCTTGTACATAGGAGCAGTATTATAGTAGTTATATTCTTGTACATAGGAGTAGTATTATAGTAGTTATATTATTGTACATAGGAGTAGTATTATAGTAGTTATATTATTGTACACAGGAGCAGTATTATAGTAGTTATATTATTGTACACAGGAGCAGTATTATAGTAGTTATATTCTTGTATATAGGAGCAGTATTATAGTAGTTATATTATTGTACATAGGAGCAGTATTATAGTAGTTATATTCTTGTACATAGGAGTAGTATTATAGTAGTTATATTATTGTACACAGGAGCAGTATTATAGTAGTTATATTATTGTACACAGGGGGTAGTATTATAGTAGTTATATTCTTGTACATAGGAGTAGTATTATAGTAGTTATATTCTTGTACACAGGAGCAGTATTATAGTAGTTATATTCTTGTACATAGGAGGTAGTATTATAGTAGTTATATTCTTGTACATAGGAGGTAGTATTATAGTAGTTATATTCTTGTACATAGGAGTAGTATTATAGTAGTTATATTCTTGTACATAGGAGGTAGTATTATAGTAGTTATATTCTTGTACATAGGAGCAGTATTATAGTTGTTATATTCTTGTACATAGGAGTAGTATTATAGTAGTTATATTCTTGTACATAGGAGCAGTATTATAGTAGTTATATTCTTGTACATAGGAGCAGTATTATAGTAGTTATATTCTTGTACATAGGAGTAGTATTATAGTAGTTATATTCTTGTACATAGGAGCAGTATTATAGTAGTTATATTCTTGTACATAGGAGCAGTATTATAGTAGTTATATTCTTGTACATAGGAGGTAGTATTATAGTAGTTATATTCTTGTACATAGGAGCAGTATTATAGTAGTTATATTCTTGTACACAGGAGCAGTATTATAGTAGTTATATTCTTGTACATAGGAGGTAGTATTATAGTAGTTATATTCTTGTACATAGGAGGTAGTATTATAGTAGTTATATTCTTGTACATAGGAGGTAGTATTATAGTAGTTATATTCTTGTACATAGGAGGTAGTATTATAGTAGTTATATTCTTGTACATATTTAGCAAAGTTTATATCTCAAAACGTATTTACTGGATAAATTAGAAATATTTATAACACCAGTAATATTAATATCACCTGCTCATTTATGGTACTATGTACAGTAGAGCACTATTATATCAGACACCACATGGCAGTATTACGAAGATGGCTTATGGTGCAGTTTGTAATTTTACAGCGGTATTATTTAGGCACATTATGGCGCTATTATTTAGATTATATTATGGTAACGAAGTAAAATGTCTTTACTTCAGTGAACTGTCTGGGAATCTGGCATGCAGCAATAATAATCCCGGGCTGGGGCATCCACACTTGTACACACAGTATATAATGGCAGCCATCCACCTCTCACCGAGTATAAAGGAGAGAAAAACCTCCTGTCATAAATGAGATATATCTTTAAGGATCTGTGTAGACGTGCTCTATTGACTGGAGTGAAGCGCCCGCTCTATAGTGTTATCATTATGCTTTTGAATATACGTCTGGTTTTTACTATTCTCTTATTTTTATTATCCGCTATAAAAGATGCAGAATTTTATAACATCTTGCGAGGACTCGGCTTCCAGCGGCGGAAGGGGGGAGGGAAGGGAGTCTGGAAATATGGCTTGGTGCTTGGCCATGTCGTCCCTATCCGATTCCTTCCCATGTAGCCCCCATTACGGCAAACAAATCTAATCAAATAGTTAACTTTTGTAAGTGGCAATTAGTTAGGATTTTATCCGGAGTAATCACAGATTTCTCTCCACATTAATTTAAAATTACAGTTTTCAAAACCATTAGTGAAAAAGAAAATCAAACTAACCCGACGTCTTCTGTAAATTACTCTAATTATTTGGTCTTTGACAAGATGGGCTCTAAATTAGGCAACCTTTGTGCTTCGAGAGTCTTGGAGTGTCGTCAGGACAATAAATCAGCGCAAACTACGGCTGGTGGGCAATGGTTATAATGTAGCCGCAGAAACTCGCAGAAATATAGAATATGGCCATTTCTAAGAAATGTTTGTCCATGGTAAAAATATCATTGCACTTAAAGGGGTTGTTCGGGATCTTGAGATAGTTGAGACTGATGATCTGTCCACAGGATTGGTCATCGGTATCAGACTGGTCGGGGTCTGACACTTGAACCCTAAGCCGATCAATTGATGCAGCCACTGGAAGTCATATACCAAGTGTAAGGCCATAAGCGGTCCTGCTCCTTGTTAAGTGAATGGGAATGGGGCTGCAGTTCCCGGGGCCACCACTGGACCAGAAGCTATATACAGTTTACTACAGTGGTGGCGCCAGGGAACTATATCCCCATTCCCATTCACTGCTTCTGGCCATATAATTAGTATATGAAGTGGCCCCATCAACTGATCAGTTCAATGTTTGGGTGTCAGATCCCGACCGATCGGATACTGATGTACTATCCCATGAATATGTCATCAATATCAACATCTCCAGATCTTGGCCAATCCTTTGATGTTGTTGAGTTCTGTATTATGTTGACATATTTTTCTTCTCTGCTCTGGCCACTTTATTAGAGTCACGCATCTAGTAGCACATTGGACCTTTGGCCTTCAAAACCACCCAGGTTGTGCCAAAGAAACCTTTCCCCCAACTATTACTCCATCTATGGTTGACACCTGACCAGAAAGGTTAATTGATTCCTGCCAAATTCTTCCTCTCCCATCAGTATGGCAACAAAGAAATCTGGATCCATCTGAGTAGGCCATGTTTCTCCACTGCTCACCAATGCAAATTTTGCACTTTTTGCCTGGTGGAGCCTTGACTTATTATTTCCCTTAGCTGTCCTCATCAGTCCCCAGTGGCTGGTGACATCATTCAGGTGGTCGGGATAGGCCCAAAGAGGATGCCGAGAGGCCACCAGATGCTTTGACGGAGCCCAAGACAGGTAAGACTATGTATTATATTTCCTCCCCTCCCCTGGGCCTCTGCTTATTACACTCTGGGGTCTGAAGAGACCCAAAATATAATACTGGTTATTGGATGTTGAACCTGACATTTTTGGAAAATTTGTAATGAACCCAGCTCATCCCAAACTTGTTCCTAGTTCTGAGTCCCCTGGTAATATCCTATGCCAGGGCCACCTGCAAAGTCACTGGGGCAGATTTATCATGCATTGTCACAATAGTTTAGATCAAGCGAGGTTTCTGTGCAAAAAATTTGCAACCTTTTTTCTCTAGATCACCTCTATTACACCGCAGTCCCCACTTTTGTGAAACAGGGCGTAGCGAGAGGTGTAAGTGATGTCTGAAATTTACTCCGTGCAAGTGCACATTCCCGGTGGAGGGGGGCATCTGATTTATGAGGATTTGTACCCCCTGCTAGCATACGAGATATGAAGACCCATGTTAAAAATATCAATCTTCATAAATCTGAACCTTTGTGCCTGTTTTTTTTTTTTCCCATTTTTAACTCTTTCTGGCCGATTGCTCGTCACACTGTTGCGGGACTTATCCCTATACAGATCAGACTGTGACGAATCCTACAGCTCTGATTTATAAATGTAGATACAGATAAAATGGGCAGATATTAGTGATATAATAACGGCGCGCTATCAAGGACATGTACATGAGCTGCTCCTACACATCTCTATTATCCTCCTATTGCATTTGGAGGACATTAATGAAGGGCGATAATAAAGTCGGGCTGTAAATTAAGGTGTTGGATTGTTTGGGTTAATTGCGGCACCCACAATGCATCACACTTCCACACGGCCCCACTCCTATGACAGGTTCAGCCTCCATTAGCACCTATGAGTGATCTACAGCAACCTTGGCTGAGGTCTGACATCTTGTGTTCTTCTTCTGACTTCTCGTGTAGATCTGGAAGGAGCACAATGATATCATCCTGTCCGGCACACATCAATGTGAACAGCGTTCATACAATATAGACTTGCAGGCAAATGAAAGTGTCCCATTGATCATCTTAAGGGGCGTCAAAGCCCATAGTCCTGACAGCAGTGGTATGGACCAGGCAATGGTATGGTTATGGGAACCCATGGGATGTCAGTTGTACTCATTTGCAGCCCAAGAGCCAATGTTATGGCCTGTCTATAGGCACGGCCATCTTGGAAAGACCATATACATTGAACAACCAGTGACGGACTGAGGTTCCCTGGGCCCACCAGATAGAATGACTCCAATAGCCCCTAAAACATAGGCCACCCTTCAACTTTAGGTGTCTTCTGCTGGACCATTATTGTGTTAGATCCTGGGCCCACTGGGGGATCCTCTGTTACTCCGGTGGGCCAGTACAACACTGCATGGGGCACAAGGAGGTAAATCATGGTTCCATAGTAATCTATATTGTCATGTAGTTGAGTCATACAACATGGGCATTAGGCTTAACCATGGTTGGTGTTATGCCGCATGCTACTGGGTGGGAGATCCTGTACCTGCTGCCCATCTGCAGAGGAACTGCAATGAAGGGGGCGAAGATTGGCCCATGGATGCCCCTGTGTACTGAGAAGCAACAGTCAACTATAATGGGCGGCCATTTGATCTTTACCATAGGGATAACCTGAAGCTCCTGCACCCCATTGCGAAATATGTAAAAGGTCTCCCATTTATCATGTGGTGGCTATAATACTGGTCTCTTCTTATGTTTTAGAGAGGTCTCTGGGCCCCCCTAGGCTCTAGGGCCCGGTATCATTTGCTGCCTTTGCAATGCATTTTCTTATGTTTCTGCCTCTTGAAGTCTCGCCATCCAACATAGCTACAGCCTGCCATTGACACAAAAACCTATACAATGTCACCGAGGATAACTATTCTATTTGGGTTAAGGGGATATCGTCACTCCTTAGGGAGAGACCACCATTTAGGTGTGTGGAGTCTTATTAAGCCATGAGCGCTCCACTGTGTGAGGGATCATGGGAAGAATATGCAAATCTGTCTTCCATAATCTAAATAGGAGGTAAATCATGGTTCCATATTAATCTATATTGTCATGTAGTTGAGTCATACAATATGGCCATTAGGCTTAACCATGGTTGGTCTTATGCTACATGCTACTGGGTGGGAGGGTTCCTCTGCAGAGGAACTGCAATGAAGGGGGTGAAGATTGGCCCATGGATGCCCCTGTGTACTGAGAAGCAACAGTCAACTGCCACGTATTTTGACAGGCCATGAGCCTGGGGCAAAACTCAGGACAGGTCCTATTTCTTTCCATTTTGTGGCCTGGGGTGAGTGAGACCAGTGAATGCGGCCGGAGAGGCTTGGCCGGTGTATGAATGTCCATGTGCTGTCCATATGGTTCCATCGTGGCCCTGCTACATGTGCGTAGTCATGTGCATATAGCCTAAGGCCTAAGAAGTGCTGTGACTGCCTAAGGGACTGTGAGCCCCCTCTGCCCGGAGACCTCAGGGACTACCCTAATGCGTCAAAAGGAAAAAATTCTCCATTTTCAGGCAATAATTAATAAAAAAAATCTAAATATTAAGAAAATACCAAAAATTTCACAATCGTCCGGCCCTGTGCTTTTCAGTCCATTAATATTCCTATGCAGCAGCGTCCTTTAAAGGAGCGCGTTACCCACAAAGAGCTTTCAGGAAGACGTAGAGCGCTGAGACGCTGGGATTTGGAGGAGAAAACGTCTCATTTAAGTCAAAAAATTCTTTTCTTTTTGGTGCCAATAATTCATTTGCTTTCCATGCGGGGAGCCCTTCCTTCGGAGACAGAAGACGTGTGCGGCGCAGGTGACATGTATGTTCTTCATAGTTAGAGGCCTAAATCACAAACATATATTATTCTCCCTATTTTTGTTTCCTTCCTCTCGTTTTGTGTCACGTCCCTACGGAAGACAACTTTCCAGATGGCGCGCAATGCGAATCAATGACACACTGGGGAACGTTGTGTCTTCTGATTTATACATGGTCTCTTAAAGGGACCCCTCCCTCTGTCCACAAGCATTATTACCTTTGCGTGAAGATAGGGTAGATGAAAATATGAATACGTGATGTAGACCTAGGGGACCCGGAGGAGGGGGTGGGGATACAAACGGTGCGAAATTGTACAATGAGACGGAAACTAATAAAGAGGATATGACAAGGCTGCCCCTGCAGCATGTAAAAATCTTAATTGGTAGCATGCTATGTATTCCCACTTGGTGACATGGACACAGTCTATTGGTCAGCCCCGAGGCTCGGGCTGTCATCATGAATGGTTCTGCCTATATAGGGAAGCAGACACGAGTCAGGTCCTAAGATCCCATCGTATCATTAACAGTTTCCAAAGCCACCAGTGGTGCGCCAGGCATGCATAACAAATGGCCTGTAATATGTCTTGGTCGAGCTCTTGACCCAGATGAAACGAGGAAGACTAGAAGATAAATCTCTCTCGCACCTTCTGTTTTACATGGGCTAAAGGTGCACGTTGCAATTTTTCTTCCATACATATATTATTTTTACCCAAGGTTTCAGGTTGAATTGGACCCGGTGTTCATTTAGCTCTGCCCCGCGGCTATTACTGATTAGATGAGGAATTGGACGAAGCATGGAGAATCTCACATGGTAATAGCAATATGGTGTCCTAGATTTACCAGATTAGCGGGGGCGGGAGAGGGCGCCGGGCCATATTAAATGCATTAACAACAAATTATCTACATTTCATAAGGGGAAAAACAAGAAAACAGGAATCAGATCGTAACATCAGGTAAAGCACAGTGTACAAAATACAAAAAATATAATATATAGAGTACAGCTCTGGAGTATAATACAGGATGTAACTCAGGATCAGTACAGGATAAGTAATGTAATGTATGTACACAGTGACTGTACCAGCAGAATAGTGAGCGCAGCTCTGGAGTATAATACAGGATAAGTAATGTAATGTATGTACACAGTGACTGTACCAGCAGAATAGTGAGCGCAGCTCTGGAGTATAATACAGTATAAGTAATGTAATGTATGTACACAGTGACTGTACCAGCAGAATAGTGAGCGCAGCTCTGGAGTATAATACAGGATAAGTAATGTAATGTATGTACACAGTGACTGTACCAGCAGAATAGTGAGCGCAGCTCTGGAGTATAATACAGGATAAGTAATGTAATGTATGTACACAGTGACTGTACCAGCAGAATAGTGAGCGCAGCTCTGGAATATAATACAGGATAAGTAATGTAATGTATGTACACAGTGACTGTACCAGCAGAATAGTGAGCACAGCTCTGGAGTATAATACAGGATGTAACTGAGGATCAGTACAAGATAAGTATTGTAATGTATGTACACAGTGACTGTACCAGCAGAATAGTGAGCGCAGCTCTGGAGTATAATACAGGATAAGTAATGTAATGTATGTACACAGTGACTGTACCAGCAGAATAGTGAGTGCAGCTCTGGAGTATAATACAAGATGTAACTGAGGATCAGTACAAGATAAGTAATGTAATATATGTACACAGTGACTGTACCAGCAGAATAGTGAGCGCAGCTCTGGAGTATAATACAGGATGTAACTCAGGATCAGTACAGGATAAGTAATGTAATGTATGTACACAGTGACTGTAACAGCAGAATAGTGAGCGCAGCTCTGCAGTATAATATAGGATAAGTAATGTAATGTATGTACACAGTGATTGCACCAGCAGAATAGTGAGCACAGCTCTGGAGTATAATACAGGATGTAACTCAGGATCAGTACAGAATAAGTAATGTAATGTATGTACACAGTGACTGCACCAGCAGAATAGTGAGCGCAGCTTTGGAGTATAATACAGGATAAGTAATGTAATGTATGTACACAGTGACTGCACCAGCACAATAGTGAGCGCAGCTCTGGAGTATAATACAGGATAAGTAATGTAATGTATGTACACAGTGACTGTACCAGCAGAATAGTGAGCGCAGCTCTGGAGTATAATACAGGATGTAACTCAGGATCTGTACAGAATAAGTAATGTAATGTATGTACACAGTGACTGCACCAGCAGAATAGTGAGCGCAGCTCTGGAGTATAATATAGGATAAGTAATGTAATGTATGTACACAGTGACTGTACCAGCAGAATAGTGAGCGCAGCTCTGCAGTATTATACAGGAGGATATTACTATCAAGCAGATTATTTCTAAAATAATCTAATAATTGTTTCGTTTATGTGTCTCTTATCCCCTATCACCACTTACAGCACCAGGGAGAGGGTAAATTTTGTGAAGTCTCATTTCCACCATAAATTATCTGTAAGTTTACACCTCATTTTGATACCAGGCTCTGGTCTGATTTGTGGGGGATTAATCAGGGAGATTTATCCTATTAAACATATTAATGTCATTATTTCATTTTGATACTAAATTGGACTGCGCCCTTAATGAGCGCACAGATATTCCTCACCGGCTGAAATCTGTGGAAATATATGGAAGCCGATGCGATCTTGTTATAGGACGGGTCTATTAAAGATCTGAAGTTAATTATCCCGTCTACTAATAATAAACATGATGCAATTAAATTCACCTTGACTTGTAACTTTAATCTAATTAATTTCCTTGATGTTGCTGTAATTTAAGAGGGGGATCATCTAGAGACAGATTTATTGCTGAAATGTACAGATAAAAACAATTATTTATTGGCTGGTAATTTTCACCTTGTAGTCAAAATTATTTTTCAGTCCGTTTAGAAGCTAAAAAATTCGTAACCAAGAAGGAGGTGGATGGAATGGGAATGAGGCGCCGGGGGAACATTCGTACTATATGGTATAGTATAGACAGCCAAGTCCTAAGGGCCCCTGACCTATTTTGTTGCTGGGTCCCAAATCCACCTTGGTCCATCCCAAAGCAAATTCAGTCTATTCCTAAAGTTGGCCACACATAGCTGTTCTGACAAAGTCGTTGATTTTGTATATGGGGTTGTCCTGATTGAGACCTAATGGCAGACTGAATGACAACACGCCCAGCCCATTTGTTCTCAAGGCAAAGGAGTCTGTCATTGGCTAGCTTGCTGATCAGCGGGGGTCCAACCATTGGAATTTTTACCAATCGCAAGAATGTGGGTGATTTTTGCACCCTAGTTTGAATGGTCCATTCAGTGTAAGTGCCATGATTTCTGCGCATCCCATGGAACCATTAAGGTCCAATCAAAAGGTTCAGCAAAGACCCATTTGGCGTGTGACATCATCCAGGAGGCCAGATGGGATTGGCGGAGGATCCCGAAGGAGTGTTGGACATTGCAAGGATGTCCCTTGAGATCAGGCAAGGAGAGTATAACTTTTTCTCACGTTTCCACTTATGAAGAAACCCCATAGTGTACAGTCATGGCCAAAAGTTTTGAGAATGATACAAATATTAATTTTTACAAAGTCTACTGCTTCAGTTTTTCTAATGGCAATTTGCATATACTTCAGAATGTTATAAAGAGTGATCAGCTTAACAGCAATTACTTGCAAAGTCAATATTTGCCTAGAAAATGAACTTTATCCCCCAAAACACATTTCAACATCATTGCAGCCCTGCCTTAAAAGGACCAGCTAACATCGTTTCAGTGATTGCTCCATTAACACAGATGTGGGTGTTGATGAGGACAGGGCTGGAGATCAATCTGTCATGATTAAATAAGAATGACACCACTGGACACTTTAAAAGGAGGCTGGTGCTTTGGCATCATTGTTTCTCTTCTGTTAACCATGGTTATCTCTAAAGAAACACGTGCAGTCATCATTGCACTGCACAAAAATGGCCTAACAGGGAAGAGTATCGCAGCTAGAAAGATTGCACCTCAGTCAACAATCTATCGCATCATCAAGAACTTCAAGGAGAGAGGTTCCATTGTTGGCAAAAAGGCTGCAGGGCGCCCAAGAAAGACCAGCAAGCGCCAGGACCATCTCTTAAAAGTGTTTCAGCTGCGGGATCGGGCTACCAGCAGTGCAGAGCTTGCTCAGGAATAGCAGCAGGCAGGTGTGAGTGCATCTGCACGCACTGTGAGGCGGAGACTCTTGGAGCAAGGCCTGGTCTCAAGGAGGGCAGCAAAGAAGCCACTTCTCTCCAGAAAAAACATCAGGGACAGACTGATATTCTGCAAAAGGTACAGGGAGTGGACTGCTGAGGACTGGGGGAAAGTCATTTACTGGTCGTAAAACCTGGAATCCTAATGGGCTCCAATTTGTCCTGTAGTACGGGGCCCAATCTTTTCCAGGCACACCACTCGACCTTTGTTTACTGAAACATAATGATCCCAAACCTTCAAGACCTTATTTCCGGACATGTTGACTTTAGAGGTGCGGGAACCTCAAAACGCGTTGACTATTTCCATTCTACGTGATGAATTGACACTTCAATGTCTATTTCTTGTCGTTTCCAAGTCGTCTAGCCCTGCGTTCCTTCGCCTTGATGTAAACCTATATAACACAGGGGAGCACTCGTTCTCGGAGATCTATTATTTGGCCTTAATAACATCACAAATCCTGATTCGGAAACCCGTGAGAGAATGCAGCGAGACGTTGTAATATAAGCGCCTTAAACACACACTTTCTGAACGTCTGGGTTGTGTAAAGCCGAGTCGGAATATTTTCTACAATTGGAAACCCCTTTGGCAATCAGAGTAATTTAATTTTCATAAAGCCGTATACAGCGATCATGAGGAATAAAAATGACATTTCAATCTTACAAGCCGACGCGGCCGCGTAATAGAATCATTGTTTCCTGTCAGGCTGTGTACAGTGATACAAAAACCAAACAGATTTATCTTCTTAAAGACTCCCTCTGCTGCTTGCCGGCAGAAATCAAACACGACCATGTTATGTGATGTTATGGTTAAACACGAGGAAGGAAGAAGGGATTGTCAAACATCTCCCGCTCCACTTACTTCCATGTGCGGAACCTAAAACCGGAGCGAATATGAAACGGGATCTGTATATAAAGCCTGGGGATGATTGTGTTTATATCACACTATGTCACGAGCAATATGTGTAGATTATATACATTGTATATGTACTGTTTATCATCTTTATATGTATCCTATACCATGTGTTCAATGTTTAGTGCATTAAACCCTTTGCAACATGCACCATAGTATGTCAGGGGTTTAACGGTGGTGCCCAATGGGGGGCTGAACTGGTGCGATAGATGGGGGTCTCTGCAGGGACCTGGTGGAAGTGTCCGTCATCAGAGATGATTCTGACCATGGATATGTAACCACTCATAGTCAAATGCAACCGTGGCATCTGGGTGGTTACGGTCACTTCAAATTTTGGAAAATTAAAAAAAAAAAATATATAAAAAAATATTTAAAAATTACATATACAACGACCACGAGGAATAAAAATGACATTTCAATCTCCCTTAGATCAAAGATACATAAATGAATATAAACAGATAAGTAGCAATCGGGATCGGGAAAGATCAGATCCCGATCGGCGATCAAGTAAATTTCACGATCGGGATTGGCTGGAAAATGATCGAAACTCAGATTTTAAAAACGATCCTGAAATCTCAAGATCTGCTCAACCCCACTCCATAAACATAAAGTAACTAGGGTTGAGCGATTGGGATCGGGGAATCCCCATATAGAGCTCACAATGTACATTTTTTCCTATCGGTATGTCTTTGGAGTGTGGGAGGAAATCCATGCAAACACAGGGAGAACATACAAACTCCATGCAGATGTTCTTCTTGGTGGGATTCGAACCCAGGACTCGAGCGCTGCAAGGTTGCAATGCTAGCCTCTGTGTTGCCCTCCAATTTACACTTTTGACTTCATAGTACATTGTACAGATATTAAATTCTGCCACTATAAAGTACAATTTGTCCCACAAAAAATAAGCCATCATTTGACTCTGTGAACAAAAAAGTAAAAAAAAAGTTACGGCTTTTCCAAAGTGGGGAGTAAAAACTGAAAACACAAAAACAAAAAATCTCCATGTCCTCAAGGGGTTAAAGGACCAGCTCTGAGGGTGTTTAGTCCCCTAGAAGAGAAGAGTCACAGTGAGCCGGGTCTTGACTTTGGTCCTACTACCCTCATAAGGTGCTGAAGGCCTCCATATATCAGTTGTATCTTGTGGGATAATCTGATACTAAGTGACAATGGGTGGCAAAGCTCAGTAGTTAGCTCTGTTGTCTTGCAGCACTGGAGTCCTTGGTTCTAATCTGATCAAGGATAGATAGATAGATAGATAGATAGATAGATAGATAGATAGATAGATAGATAGATAGATAGATAGATAGAGTAGATAGATATGGGAATACGATTAGCAGAGTGTTGGTGGAATCTCCTAGGTAGTGGAGACCCTCGGACATGTACCCATTGTGATCCTCTTAATCTTTCCATACAGGCACTCGGTACAGACCCTCACACACTTCCGCCGCGTCTTCAGCTCACAGATATAATGATGTGGTCGGTTCTTCAGGTTGAGAAAATATCAAATAAGTAAATAGAGATAAAAATGTGCAGTTGCAGGGTAAGACACGTCTGTGATGTCTCCTCTCATGTCACTCCAGGCGGACGCCTCACCTAAGGCTCGATGGAATAACAAGGGCCTTCTTGTCAGGACTTATTCTCACAACTATCATACCTTTGACACATCTGTCAGTTTTTATAGAAAGAGCTAAAAAGATGATCAAGTATGCTGAATTTCTGTTTTATCTCACTGGAGGGAAATTCCTCGTTTTTTGTCATTCTTAATGCTCTCCTGTCACGGCCGAGGTAAGAACATAGAGGAGTCGGCGGTAACAGAATACGTATACATGAAAAATCTACGGAATAATTTATAGGTACCCAGATATACCTCACCCGTGATCAGAGGTGGAGAAGGCTGCCTGCTAAGATATTACCCTTTAATTAAAGGGGTTGTCTGAGGACTTACTTTTAAGTCCTAAATCCACCAGTGTTTTTTGTTGTCTTTAGCAGGTGCGGGTCCACAGATATTGTTGCCATTACTTTTGGCTACCAATGGAAATATACTGTCAGGTGGGTGGTTCTTCTCTGCCCAGCACTATAAGGGTCAGTGGAAGACGCCCACTTGACAGTGCACTTATGTTGGTAGCAAAAAGTAAGGGTACTAATATTTTTGAAACTGGGTAAAACATAATCACACTGGTGGATTCAAGGTGGCAACACCAGTCTATGGGGATACGAAACTCAAATAGTCGGAGGACATGACAGGTCCAACACTTCCAGAATATTGAAAGGAGCTTCGAGGATGTAGAAGGCGCCAAACAGAGTTCGTAAAAGGTATCTCTATTTTTAGTATAGTTGGCCAAAGAGCTGTTGTTACTATCAATAGAGCAGCACAATGGGTTGAATATTTTTTAGCCCACTAGACCAATCTTCATGAAGGACTTTAAAAAAAAAAAAAAAATCTTCAGAGATACAGACATGTCTTTCCTCATCTTTCCTTTTGGCTCAAGATCTGAGTACAGTAAGACTTGATACTTGTCGGGTTTGCTGATGGGAATCTGGTCTTCGCTGTGGGGAAGCTACCTGGTCGCTACCTGTCTGGGTGCTCCCGGTGTAGATGATGGTTGTGCAAGGCAGGGGTGAACCGTGGCTTTCTGCCGCCTGAAGTGGACGTCAGAAAGCCCCCCCCCCCCCCCGAGGAGGGGGCGGGGCCGAGCGGAGCGATCGTCTTTAGCAGGCAGAGAGCAGGCACGGAGAGGACCTGCTCTCTGCCGGAGCGTGAGGGGCGACCGCTGGAGCAGCGCTGCTCCAGCGACCTCCCCAATCCACCGCTCAGTGACGGTGACCCTAAACCAGTCCAGGACAGCTTGTCCTGGACTGGCTTAGGTCAGTAAAAATGCCGCCCTCCCCGTGGCCCTGGCATAGCGCTGCCTGAAGCGGTTGCTTCAGATCGCCTCATGGGAGGTGCGGCACTGGTCCAAGGGCAAGAGAAGACAAGTCTAAGGTCAGGATGAGTAGCGTTCAAGTGTAGTTAGATACAAGTCTGTTGTCAGGGCAGGCAGCAACAGTGCAAAGGTCAGGAAAAAGCCAAGGTCAGAAACAGGTATCAAGCAGACATTTTCAAGAAATAAGCCTTAGAGCAATATTCAAGTAAGATGAGGATCAGGTAAACAGCAAAACCAGCAAGCTAGGGACCTTTTCTCAGTCAGGATGTGGCTAGTAAAGCTGCCTTTCAAACATTAAGACTGACAGGTATAGGCTGTAAAAGGATGGTAGGTGTATGCTGACCCTTTAAGTATCAGGAAGAGAGCATGTGCGTACCCTATAGGCCGATCCAGCAGTGGTAACAGCAGCAGGAACTGCTCGTGCATGGCAATGTGGAGGTACAAGGACTGCATGGAGTGTAGCAAAGGTAACCCCAAGGTTATACCTGTTGGGAGAGGTAGAACACCGATGGGTCCAAACAGCCAATACATTGCACCCCTCATTTTGGGATTTCTTGACCCAAGATTAAAAATAAGGCAGGACATATTTGTATTTTCCACTATAAATTTTTTCCATTATACCAAACTTTAATTGTTTTTCCATGAATATAACCGCATTTAAATGAATTAAACTAACAATTAAAAGTTACTTTTTTGCCCATATCAAGAATTTAAAATTTTGCAAACTTTAATTTTTTTTCTCAAATCATCTTAGTGTCTTGATCGGTGGCCAATGGATGTGACCATGAATCAAGGAACTTTCTATGGTCTGGAACTTGTCAGAAACCCAGCCATGATTGAGACAAGAGATGTCCCCACTAAGATGGTCTGGTATGACCCATAATGGCTGACCATATGTACCTTACAATAGTAGATGTAACAGGGACCATATGGAGAAATGTTTTTGGAATTGCGATGACCCAGCTTGAGCCTCTATTGGCGGTAGATGAGAATATCCACCGAGTTATAGTTGGAGGTCTATACTGGTGGCCATCGGTGCGGCCCGTCAGTGATCGGAAGCCATTGTATCCATAGAATAGGTTTTCTTTCCATATGAATTTTATACAATGCGATTGTATTTCCTGCTTAACTTTAAAATCAATTCCTCTTTCATCTGGTTTCGAGTGAACAAAGCCGACCCCTTTATATGGCGCAATTTAATAACCAGCCTGTAATATAGTTTAAACTAACAAAAGCTTTGGGGAATAAATTCCCGTCTCAATTTAGGAAAAATCCTTTAATTTAAGATAATGTTTTTAATTATAAATGTAATCATGCAATTATATTTTCCTTGTCTGGCTGGGAGAATAAATTGTGTACTAATGGTGATATTTAAGAGCCGGTCTCCAAGGCCTTTGTTTTCATTCCATTAATTTAGACAAAATGTTCAGTCTGCATCATCTGTATTCTCAAAAAGCTGACTTTCAGACATAGTTGCAAATCCTTAAGAAACGAGCATGGGCATAGGGTTAATGATCAGCGGAGTCGGGAGGAGATGGGGAGTTTTTAACTAGTTTACGTATATGGAATGGCCACTATATTAGAGACGCCCATCTAGTAGAGCTTTGGCCTTCAGAACCATAGGAGTTGGTGATGGCATCTGATGGACCTGGTTTCACCAAACCATTACTCCATCTCTACTATCTTGAACGACTAACACCCGACAGGAGGGGTTCTTCAATTCCTTCTGTTTGCGCCAAATTCTGACCCTTCCATCGGCATGGTGCCCCCAAAATCTGGATCCATCTGACCAGGCCATGTTTCTCCATTGCTCAGTAATACAGTGTTTGCTCTTTTGTCCACTTGGAGTCTTGTTTTACTATTTTCCTTATAGAATTATCAAGCAGTGGATACGTAGATGACCAATTGGTCCCCCTCAAGGACTGGTCTACAGTAGATTCAGGAGATATTGAAATATAGTGCTCAACATGTGGCCTAGCAGTCTGACCAAATTTGACCCAGACCTACCTTTATATTGATCCCGAATCAATAAAATCTCTACCCTGACACTATGGCCAATCTCCTGGTATCACTTTGCCAGGTGGGCTTGTAGGCCCCGCTGATGTGAGTCCTACACAATGGGGGTGTATATAGGCAACCCTACTCCTCACCAATGTCATCATTGAAAATTGATACAATTGCTTGGACCAGAAGACGAAGGACTGCGCGAATCCAAAGGAAATGAGTAGCAGAACTCTTTATTCCAGACAAGCATCAATATAACACACAACGCGTTTTGCCTCAGAAATTTGGATCCATTTGACCAGGCCATGTTTCTCCACTTCTCAGTGACACAATGTTTGTTCTTTGTCGCCCTAGAATCTTGTCTTATTATTTCCCTTAGACAGTAGTGACATGATCTAGCATTAAACCCAAAGTATCCCATCGGAAGACAGCTGTTTTGGGGTTATTGCCCTTCATCAGTGAGGAGTGGGGTATAGGTTGGCTAAGTAGGAGGACATAGATGTGGGTGGCTGGTTTGGCTTTAATTCCAGATCATGTCACTAGGTTTCTAGAGAACAGGCATCAATCTATAGGAAGCTACCTTCCAAAAGCTGGCGCTAGAGTTTTCCTTTACCTAGGAAGGCATATTGTATACTCCTGTCCCACAATACTCTTCAGAGCGTGTATGTTCTGTAAGACTCTGTGTACCCCAAGGTCACCTGAATAGGTAGCTTTCTTAAGGAGACACAGTACCCCATCTCATCTGATCAGCATTGTCTGCAGGAATAACCCATTTTTGGCCTAGTCTCCTAGTTTGGCCATGTTTGATTACACGTAGGGGCCAACAAACCATTTGGTAACAAGCCTGGTTTGTTACAAATTTTCCAAAAATTTCTGGTTTGGCCATGTCCAAAATTTTTGGGGTTCGCCACCCACTAACCTTTATTATTTTCTGGAGTATGTACAGGGCCCAGGGGAAGCGTGTAAACATAACATCAATCTTACCTCTCCTGGGCTACGTTTCAACATCTGGCGGTCCCTCTCCATCCATATCGGGTCTCTTACAGTCTCTGGCATCGGGGGGATATCGTCACTCCATAGGGAGAGACCACCATAGAGTTGTGTGGAGTCTTATTAAGCTTTTCGCGCTCCACTGTGCAAGGGATCATGGGAAGAATATGCAAATCTGTCTTCCATGATGTAATTAGGAAGACAGTGCCTCAGTATGTGCACACCAATAGAAGGCGCTAGCTGAGGATGTGCAAGTCTGTCTTCCATGATGTAATTAGGAAGACAGAACCTCAGCCATGCACCCCTATAGGGGGCGCTCCCTTTAACATCATGCCTGACCTTCCAGAGGCCTTGTGTTTGCAATGATGCTGGGATTTTACCAGGTTCAGTATCTCAACCGAGGATGGCCGTTTCGATGTGTTTGCATCTCTTCAGCCCGGTTTAGAGAGTCTCCAGGATAACATTATTGGCCCCAGGGGCCTATGGTCGGCTATCAGCCGTCACGTGGGACAGGCTGACCTCTGAAGAGAT
The DNA here is from genome assembly GCF_031893055.1 of Leptodactylus fuscus. NCBI lineage: Eukaryota > Metazoa > Chordata > Amphibia > Anura > Leptodactylidae > Leptodactylus > Leptodactylus fuscus. The sequence continues at coordinate 17,705,643 of NC_134267.1, read as the reverse complement.
CCCAGAATATAATAATAGCACTTTCAATTCGGCAAGAAGCGAACTTACGCAAACGCGTAGGTTCGCCCAACACTGATCATGAGCATCTGTGAATATTAAGTAGAATTGTCCTTAATTATTCGATACAGTTATTTTTAGAACCAAATCTGATTGTAGCATCTACAGTCCAAATATGTCACATCCTGCCTATGACGAGACTAATCCTAGTGCACGATATAGTGATAACAAGGAGTCTCCAGCACTGCAAGTGTTAAGGCTTTTTCCATCGGTTTGGTCCCCCCCATGTTGCATTTATTTATTTTTTTGCATGTAAATTTACATTGGGAATAGAAGCCTTGCCGGTAATTCAGACTGATGTATTGTATGTCATTCATGGTGGGTAAACAAGTGTCCATGTAGCATGTGGTAATGGCCCCTGTCATGTGTGTGTGTGTCTGCGAGGCTATATCTTCTCCTTCTCCAGCATGGTCAGAGTTGCTGAACTCATCACCTGGAGTGACGGGTGACAGCAATGAGCACAGGCAGCAGCAGCGCCACACACACATATTGTCATGCATGACTGACCAGCAGCCATCAACAGCAATTAAACCCTGAGAGCCGCGGATCTTTCTAGACAGGTCTAAGTTTCCTGGCACTGTCATGATTAGATGTTTTGCACTATTTCCCTGTAGTCAGGATGTGGCACATTTTCCTTGTGTTTGCTCTTTTTGATGTCCGTCCCCCCCACCCCCGTACAATTCCTTGTTAATGGAGCGGATGGATCCTGGATATTTATTTTGTGCCAAAATATATAATAATAGCAACAATGATATGTGATAGGAGTATATAATAATCAGATTAATATCATATTATCATATTCATATTCGTGTGATATAATAAATAGATATTAATATCTTATACAGAGAATAATAAAGACAATAACAATATGTAATAATTAGAGATGAGCGAACACTAAAATGTTCGAGGTTCGAAATTCGATTCGAACAGCCGCTCACTGTTCGAGTGTTCGAATGGGTTTCGAACCCCATTATAGTCTATGGGGAACATAAACTCGTTAAGGGGGAAACCCAAATCCGTGTCTGGAGGGTCACCAAGTCCACTATGACACCCCAGGAAATGATACCAACACCCTGGAATGACACTGGGACAGCAGGGGAAGCATGTCTGGGGGCATAAAAGTCACTTTATTTCATGGAAATCCCTGTCAGTTTGCGATTTTCGCAAGCTAACTTTTCCCCATAGAAATGCATTGGCCAGTGCTGATTGGCTAGAGTACGGAACTCGACCAATCAGCGCTGGCTCTGCTGGAGGAGGCGGAGTCTAAGATCGCTCCACACCAGTCTCCATTCAGGTCCGACCTTAGACTCCGCCTCCTCCGGCAGAGCCAGCGCTGATTGGCCGAAGGCTGGCCAATGCATTCCTATGCGAATGCAGAGACTTAGCAGTGCTGAGCCAGTTCTGCTCAACTACACATCTGATGCACAATCGGCACTGCTACATCAGATGTAGCAATCTGATGTAGCAGAGCCGAGGGTGCACTAGAACCCCTGTGCAAACTCAGTTCACGCTAATAGAATGCATTGGCCAGCGCTGATTGGCCAGAGTACGGAACTCGACCAATCAGCGCTGGCTCTGCTGGAGGAGGCGGAGTCTAAGATCGCTCCACACCAGTCTCCATTCAGGTCCGACCTTAGACTCCGCCTCCTCCAGCAGAGCCAGCGCTGATTGGCCGAATTCCGTACTCTGGCCAATCAGTGCTGGCCAATGCATTCTATTGGCGTGATGAAGCAGTGCTGAATGTGTGTGTTTAGCTCAACTACACCGGTGGAGTAGTTGAGCTAAGCACACAGATTCAGCTCTGCTTCAATCAGCGCTGGCCAATGCATTCTATTAGCTTGATGAAGCAGAGTGTGCACAAGGGTTCAAGCGCACCCTCGGCTCTGATGTAGCAGAGCCGAGGGTGCACAAGGGTTCAAGCGCACCCTCGGCTCTGATGTAGCAGAGCCGAGGCTGCACAAGGGTTCAAGCGCACCCTCGGCTCTGATGTAGCAGAGCCGAGGGTGCACAAGGGTTCAAGTGCACCCTCGGCTCTGATGTAGCAGAGCCGAGGCTGCACAAGGGTTCAAGCGCACCCTCGGCTCTGATGTAGCAGAGCCGAGGGTGCACAAGGGTTAAAGTGCACCCTCGGCTCTGCTACATCAGAGCCGAGGGTGCGCTTGAACCCTTGTGCAGCCTCGGCTCTGCTACATCAGAGCCGAGGGTGCGCTTGAACCCTTGTGCACACTCTGCTTCATCAAGCTAATAGAATGCATTGGCCAGCGCTGATTGAAGCAGAGCTGAATCTGTGTGCTTAGCTCAACTACTCCACCGGTGTAGTTGAGCTAAACACACACATTCAGCACTGCTTCATCACGCCAATAGAATGCATTGGCCAGCACTGATTGGCCAGAGTACGGAATTCGGCCAATCAGCGCTGGCCAATGCATCCCTATGGGAAAAAGTTTATCTCACAAAAATCACAATTACACACCCGATAGAGCCCCAAAAAGTTATTTTTAATAACATTCCCCCCTAAATAAAGGTTATCCCTAGCTATCCCTGCCTGTACAGCTATCCCTGTCTCATAGTCACAAAGTTCACATTCTCATATGACCCGGATTTGAAATCCACTATTCGTCTAAAATGGAGGTCACCTGATTTCGGCAGCCAATGACTTTTTCCAATTTTTTTCAATGCCCCCGGTGTCGTAGTTCCTGTCCCACCTCCCCTGCGCTGTTATTGGTGCAAAAAAGGCGCCAGGGAAGGTGGGAGGGGAATCGAATTTTGGCGCACTTTACCACGCGGTGTTCGATTCGATTCGAACATGGCGAACACCCTGATATCCGATCGAACATGTGTTCGATAGAACACTGTTCGCTCATCTCTAGTAATAATATCTTATATAGATAATAATATCCTACTACTACTATCAATGTGAAGGTTTGGATGTTTGGATGTTTGTGGGTTTGGATATTTGTTCCTCAATCACAGCCAAACCGCCGAACGGATTTCAATGAAATTTCACACATGCCTAGAATGTGACCCGGCATCGAACATAGGCACATTACTATCCCCGCGTATTACTGGGTTTGCCAACCGCGAGCACCGACATAAAGTTCGGTGTAGGATGAAGGACCTGAGATGACGTCATCACAGGCCGTTCAGCCGATACCCGATTGGCTCGCGTGATGGAGGGGGCGGAGCTATAGACGCTGCAGCTGGCCGCAGAGGAGACTGAAGAACATGCCACCAGCGTTTTGGGCCATGTGTGCTGCCTAGAGTGGTGAATACGCAGCATGCACCGGGGTGGGGGGGCTGGGGGCGCGATAGTGGTGATGGGGGATGTAGGGTGTTTGGGCTGTGGGCGCCATGGGTGGGGGGTCTGGGGCCGGAGCCGAAGTTGCGGGAAATGCTAGTGTAATGATAATGATATAATATGAACATATGTTGTAATATGAATATATTATTATTATTATTATTATTATTATTATTGTCTATGTAAGATATTATAGAGAATAATAATAATAATAATAATAATAATAATAATATGTAATAATTATAATGTTATATAAAGAATAATAATGCTAATAATAACAGCATTTTTTAATAATAATAATAATAATAATAATAATAATAATATACAGAGTAATAATCATCATATTCAATTAAATAATAAAATGATATTATTATTATTATTATTATTATTATTATTATTGATCTTCCCACAGTATATACATGTTTCCTGATCAATGGGGGTTGCGGTAACTGCAAATTCTCCAGATTTCTCCATGTGAATGAAGCTTTGGTACACAGTCAGTCCGTGTAATGATTGACTAGATACCCGGTGCTGGAGATGTCGGAGTACAACAGGAGAGTAATACTTTGATTAAAACTGTGAGTCATTTGCACCGTTCTCAGTTCTGCACCAACATCCAGTACACCCCAATGATGATCAGGAAGGAGCCTTACTATAGGGAATACCTTTAGGGAGTCCACTACCACCAACATTCACACCACAGACCCTTTTTCACTGTTGCTGCAGCCCATGAGGAGTATTGCAGTTCTGAAGGAGCTGACCATAGCTGCCATGAGACCACAACTACACCCATCTGCTGGGTTACTGCAAATCAACAGTGATACCATGTGCACATTTGCACTGCTCTGTCCATTGTTCTGGTCTGTCGGAACCATTGGGTGCCCGTTCTTTAAAAATGAAACTGGTGGATAGAAAAGTCAGGCTTGCAGCACATTTTCAACCGGCAACTTTCGAAGTATTATGGGACTGAGTCTGTAAATGGAGATATGAATGTCGCCTGACTTATGAGCTGTACTTCTGGCTCAGCTCTGCAATACTGCTGGTCCATCTTTGCCATCTCACTGATCCAACTCTAAAAAATCACCAAGTTATTATCTTTGGGGTTGTTGAGTTTGGAAAAAAGTTTATGTACAACTATCTCTCCAATGATGTCTTTACGCCTAGAGCGACAGGCATGGCATAGGAACATCCTCTACGTGTAGAGGAAAACAGGTTTAACCATACTATTTACCATATTCGGAGTTGGAAAGGAATATTTAGTACTAGTCTCTGCCCTTGACCTCATCTGCGTGTTGTTCACATCGATGATCCACCTATATTCAGCAAATTGCTGCTATCGATGGTTCGCCTTCTCCGGCATTTCGGCAACTTTCAAGCTGGCCTGCTGTTGAACTTGTTCCTCGCACCGTACCTGTGATTGTTCCAGCATCTTAGCAGCTCGCTGGGACACCATATAATGAGTGTGTTGTTGGCATCAATGATCCACCTGCTCTGGTGTTTCGGCAGATCTCAAGCTGGCCTGCTGCTGAACTTGTTCCTTGCATTGTGCCTGTGATTGCTCCGGCATTTCAGCAGCTTGCTGGGACACCATATAATGAGTGTGCTGTTGGCGTCGATGATTCGCCTGTTCCGTATTTCGGCTGCTCTAAGAGCCACATAACGCTTAGTTTGTTCAATCCCCCTGAGCTCCACTTGAGGAGAAGTCTGTGATTTCTGGCTAGCTTCATAGTGCTGCTGTTTTAGAATTTTGCAACAAATTAGATTTTCTTTTTCCCGGCATGTTTAAAATTGGCAAACTGCCAATTTGGATTAAATGGGGTTTTCCGCTTCAGGCGGCGCTATGCCGGGGCCCCGGGGAGGGCGGCATTTTTGCTTACCTAAGCCAGTCCAGGACAAGCTGTCCTGGACTGGCTTAGCATCACCGAGCGGTGGATTGGGGAGGCCGCTGGAGCAATGCTGCTCTAGCGGCCTCCCCTCACGCTCAGGCAGAGAGCAGGTCCTCTCCGTGCCTGCTCTCTGCCTGCTAACGCTACTCCACCACGCCCCCTCCGCTCCGCCCCCTCCTCCCAGGGGGGGGGGGCTTTCTGTCGTCCGCCTTGGGCGGCGAAGAAGGCAGGTTCACCCCTGCATCTCAGTGTCTCAGCACGCTTCTTGGAGCAGATCAGATAATGCGCAAATGCTTGTACACAATGTACTGAAGGTTATCAGTGTGTTTGCATAGAGACATTACAGACCTGGCTTTATCAGCAAAAAGCAATTAGCTGAAATACTGCCGCTGGCAAGATCAGTGTAATATAGTATGTGAACATAAATTTATAACAGTTGTGAAGCCATATCATTTAACGGGATAAAAAGTAGCCTATGTGTTAATCGAGGTTACAAACTATCTATGTGCCAAATTTCATCCAAATCCGTTCAGCCATTTTTGCGTGATTGGGGAACAAACATCCAAACACACAAACATATAAACGTTCACATGTATAATATTAGTAGGATTCTGGGCAATTGGCTTTAGCCTCATGGGTGGTTTTACCTTCCTCTGGATGGACTTGTGTCTTTACCCAATCTTATCAACTGTGTTACTTTGTTTGTCGTCAGACCAATCTTAGTAGATCCACCACATTCAGTATGAACACAGCGTTACGATAGTTAAACGTACAATGGACGGCAGCCTGCGAGGGACATATTACATCTCAGACCAAAACTCTTGGTTCTATCCATTTATTATGTGCTGTGGTCTAGTATAAAGCTGTCAGTTCACGCATCAATCCCTTCTGCTGTATCTCTGGTTATCTATGGCCACCACTGTCCAGAGACCTTCCCAAAGTGGAGCAGCGAGTAGAATATGATCTCGGCCCGTCGTTGTCCGCGTCTTCTCACATACGTGCACAGATTTTGTGGGATAATTAAACACTTACAGATTGTAAGCCTGGATTTAGAGAACTGCTGGGAGACGACACTACAGGCCATGTTCTCTGATAGTTTCAGGAGGCCGGTGGCTGAGATTAAGCGCTCGGGGACAGCTGCTTCCCATTTAAGGGCTCTTGATCTATTCAGTGTTTTCTTCTTGCGGCTGGAGTAATAAATGCTTTGTGTTACTTCGCTGTTATCTCCTCACGGCAAAGATCATATCTGACAAAGAAATATGTTGTATTGTTTGCCCTGTAATATCGGCTTCTTAGCTATTCTACAGCTCATTCCCTAATTCTGCCTGAACATTTAGGCCTTGTGCACACTATCATGTAGTAGGGACCGATAACTGAATCCATTGGGCCCTTCTATGTGTTTCTTGTCAGTGCGCCATGCCATATAGCATAGATACATAGAAACATGCCGTGCCTAAGGATCAGTGATCCAGATTTGTGCCATACAGTATCCAAGATCGTGACCAACACCTTATTTTATCTTCTGCTTGAAGTGCACGCCCATCCCGAATATAAGGAGATTGTCTTAGGTTAGGTTCACGCTTATACCGGGCTCTCTGTCACTTTGGTCCCTTGGCCACTAAGGAACTCCAACAACTGAAAGTCCATCCACTAAAACAGTGGTTACTCACGGACGCCCACGGACCCCATAGACTATAATGGGTTCTGCAAAGTGTCTGTTGAGCGTCCGCCATTTTTAGACTGAAACCAGCAGAGAGAAAGTCCTCTGTGCCCATTTTTGGCTGAATGTGAACCTCTCTATGTCAGATGGGTGTCCCTGGCTGGAATTAATAGTGAAAGATTGCCAAGAGCCTGTGGGCAAGCCGAGTGGCCTGATACGTTGGTGGCATTGTGTGGGCGGCACCAGTGAGCAAGTCCACGCCGGAGAAAATGACGGCTTCTCCCGGGTCCAGAGCGACGACGCCAAGCCGGCCGGCAGCGTGGAGCCGGTATAAGTTCTGCCCGCGTCACCACACATTCGGCAGACGTCTGCATCGCCACCCATAACTTGCCGTCTGGACGAACACCCATGGGAGAATGGACACATACCTCTGCACCACCTCTTCAGTGACTACAGCGGCTCCAGGTAGGGGTTGCCGGCTGCGGGGGTTAGGAGCTTTCACAGTGCGTGAGGATGGGAGATGTTGGGGGTTTGGGGATGAAGAGGGTTGTTGGTGGGGGGGTTAGGGGGAAAGGGATGCTGGGGGTCCAGCAGGGAAAGGGGGCCCAGGTGTTCAAGGGTGGGCCCGTAGGGAACTGTGGTAGGGGTGCAGCGGGGGTGCTTTGCATGTCTTCAACCGATGGGGGCCATTGTCGCGAGCCGCGGAGAGGGGCCGGTGGGGCGCACGGGCAGGACTGGCGGCAGAGGGTGTGCCACGGTGGGGGAGACACATGGGCACAGGAGTGCCTGTGGGGGAAAGAGGCCAGGTGCATTGAGGACCATGGGCCCGGGCGTGTGCAGGAGGTGGGTTGCGCAGGGGGTCAGGGGGCCGTGGACGAAGTCGCGGGTACTTCTAGTAAGTTATATTACAAAGTTTGTTATATTCTCCCGTACTGTTCATTTATGCAAAATTTGCTGAATGAATCTGGACTATGAAAGGAAACTTGGAGGTAAGACTTGCTCTCCTCTTCTCTTGTGATATCTACTGTAACTTCTCTTTATCCATCTGTCGCCCATGTTATGTTTCTATTAGGCACCAGGTCCCTTTATTTTGATGGACAATGTAATAGGAGGCGAGACAAATAGTAGCTGACATCTGTGTCATGGCGCTTACCTATAACCTTCACTCGCTAAATCTCTCATTTCATAAATCTCTTGTCATTTATTGATCTTTATCTAACTTAGTTCCAGATACAAGAAAATATTGCAAAACAAAATAATTTGTAAGAAAAAAAAAATAAGACTCTACATGTCCATGGAAAACCCAAGGCATTAACTCTGTATTGACCACAGCACTGAACTACAGTGATCCAAGAGCCAAGGAGAAGGGTTCAATAAGAACAGAAGCGGCTCTCATGGTGTCGGCTTCTGAAGAGGTTGGTGGCAATGAAGTTCAATGTCTTATCTAATGATGTCATCTTCGGACATTGTTTCCATGTGTGGTAATCAGAGGGGTAGCTACAAAGGTTGCAAAGTTAAAGGGAGTCTATCAGGTCCAAATGCCTCCCATACCAATAGTAGTGCCATGTGGGGGGCTTTACAATAGACCCGTATGACCACAAACCGATAAAGCAATGCAGAGATAATCATCATTTTTGGATATGCAAGTGCACTAGGGGCGGGGCAAGGTAAAGGGACGCCTAGCTACAGCTCTGGTTCATATTGAGGCCGGAAGCCACTGAGCATTACATGGACAACAGATTGATTTTAATAAACATTGTGTAATACCTCATTTCTCCTGTGGTGGTGCTGCAGGATAACTGATAAATTGTCGATCAGATTGCAGCTGATCTCTTAGGCTGCATGCGCATGAATATTGTGAAAAACAGATGTCACGTTAATTTTTTTATGGCTGTTTTGCATCTATTTTCCATAGACTGTAGCCTTTTAATAGGTCTGTAAAAATGAACAAAAATGGGACATGTCCTTTAAACAGACCGTCAATGAATGGCTCCACTGGAATTGGAATTTATTAAGACTGGCATTTGGTATATTAGTCTTAGACTATGTTCACATCTCTGTTAGAATCTCTGGTGTCCGAAAGAATGGACACCTGATAATCCCATTATAGTCAACACGGTCGCCGGGGATCTGTTGTTGTCTGTGAGAAGACGGAATTTTTTTTTTTGTCATTCTTCTTGTCCAGGGACAGATACCCCAATGTAGATATCAACTCAGCCTTAATCCATTCCCCCACTGACTTTGGCCTCAGGATCACTCCCATATACCAGAATGGAAATCTAAATCCGTCGTCAACTTTTGTAGATTTTCTATAGAACTCATGCCAGAGCCATGAGACCGGGGCGCTCTGTCCTGGCCCGCCTTGCTCTGAACACCTTGCAAAAAGTGGCGAGAGAGTTGCAGAAAGAGCAAAATGGAACATCCTAGTTTGTCTAAGACAAATCCTGAATTATTCCGTTTTGTTAAAGACCGAACAATTCAGAATATTCGGATCCAATCCAGTTCGTTGCAAACCGTTTCGCCCATCTCTAGTCTTAACAAAGAATACAAACTAATACTAGAGATGAGCGAACAGTAAAATGTTCGAGGTTCGATATTCGTTTCGAGTAGCCCCTCAATATTCGACTACAAGAATCGAATATCGAACCCTATTATAGTCTATGGGGGGAAAATGCTCGTTTCAGGGGTAGGCAACGTTCGATCAAATTATACTTACCAAGTCCACGAGTGAAGGTCGGGCTGGATCCTCCGAGAAGTCTTCTCCTTGCAGCGTCCCCGCGGCGTCTTCCGGCTCTGAATTCACTCTGCCAGGCATCGAGCCTGGGCAGAGCCGACTGCGCATGCCCGCACTACAAGCAGACATGCGCAGTCGGCTCTGCCCAGGCCCGATACCTGGCAGAGTGAATTCAGAGCCGGAAAACGCCGCGGGGAAGCTGCACGGAGAAGACTTCTAAAGGTAGGAGAAGAACCAGCGTTGATTGGCCGACTGTATAGCATTCTACCAATCAATGCTGGTTCTGCATCGAACTTTTCCATTCGAATAGCGAGTGGTACTCGATCGAGTACGAGTATTTCGAATACCTACTCGATCGAATACTACTCGCTCATCTCTAATACAATCACTACCATATAGCGGCACAGACTATGTTTTAGTTTTAAAGTAAGCGGCAAAGTCGTCAGCTGAGATAAGTGATGTCGGAGGGGGGGGCGGGAGGACGGAGGAGGGAGTTGAAGGTGGAGAAGAGCTGTTTGGGGTTGCGAGAGACTATGGGTACAATATTTTGGTATTTTACATCCGGTTTCGTCAGGTCTGGACTTGGTATCTCCTAGAAAGTTCTTAAGACGAGAAATAATTTTTGGCTGTAGCGTAATCCGAAATCTGCCTGCTTTGGAAATCTGTCGATGGATAGAAAAAAAAAAAAAAGAGACAGCTGTTCAGTGAAAGCTGACAGTGTCAGAAGTTAACAGGATTTTGCCCTCGTCTGGAAACTTAAGCCGCAGATCGGAAGGTGTTTATATGATATCACACTTTGAGTGACAACTGCCAATAGTGGCGAGATGAAGGTGAGATCGCTATGGATTTTTTCTCGTTTTTTTTTTTTTGTACGACTGTACAGGTTGTCATCTCAGAAATAAAAAAAATTAAAAAAATACAAGACAATTTCTACTAAAGCAAAGTTTACCCTGAGAGGTTTTAGAGGATTTTATCCCATTTTATTATATTTTATTTTTCGGATATATTTTGCAAAGCTGCATTACGAAAAGTGGAAAGGTCTAAGGCTCTGTTCACATCTGCATTGTGGCTTTTTTTGTTTCCATCAGTGTCCACCGTGAGACCAAAGTAACCCATCATGTCAATGGGAGTACAAGGGTCTCCTTTCTTATGGCAGGTGGGGTCCAGCTGCTATCTGAAGTCGATATTTATCTACATCACTTATAACTGCCCTTATCAAACATACGGTGAGAGATTAGCACAGCTGATCAGTGGCGGTCCTGACAGTCGGATCCTAGCCAATGTAACGTGGATAATCCCTTTAAAGGGGATGTTCTTGCTCCTTGCAATTGATGACCTGTACACAGGATAGGTTATTAATAAGAGATGAGAGGGGGTTCAACAACTGGGACACCTGCTGATCAGCTGGTTAAAGGGACTATTTACATCACACACTGCTTGTTTTATAGTGATCATAGTGACCGTGCGATCTAAATACAACTTATACGGCTTATAGGACTTTAATGACATTGCATGGCCGCTATTCTATTAATATTATAAATGTGAAACGTTGTGTGTTTGTGTGTTTGTATGTTTGTGTGTTTGGATGTTCCCCAATCACTCAAAATGACTGAATGGATTTGAATGAAATTTGGCACATAGATATTTTGTAACCTCGATTAAAACATCGGCTACTTTTTATCCCAGTAAATGACATGGCTTCACAACTGTTATGAATTTATGTTCACATACTATATTACACAGCTCCTGCAGCAGCCTTATCTCAGCCAGGTCTGTTATCTCTCTGTGTAAACACTCAGCTAACCCTCAGTGGATTCTGTACATGCATTTGCATATTATCTGATCTGCTCCAGGCACTGCTGACAAACATCTTTAATCCAAATTGGCAGTTTGCCAATTTTAAACATGCCGGGAAAAAGAAAATCTGATTAGTCGCAAACAAAGAAAGCTATGAAGGTAGTCGGAAGTCACAGATTTCTCCTCAAGTGGAGCTGAGGGAGAATCATCGACGCCAACAACACACTCATTATATGGCGTCCCAGCGAGCTGCTGAGATGCCGCAACAATCACAGGCACAGTGCGAGTAACAACTTCAGTGCCAGGTCAACTTAAGAGCTACCGAAACGCCGGAGCAGGCAGATCATCAACGCCAACAATACGCACATTATATGGCGTCCCAGCGAGATGCTGGGATGCCAGAACAATCACAGGCACAGAGCGAGGAATGCATTCAGCAGCAGGACACCTTAAAGGGATTCTACCACTAAAACACTTTTTTTTCTAGTTACCACGTCGGAATAGCCTTTAAAAAGGCTATTCGTCTCTTACCTGTGGAAGTGCTCTCCGCCGCGCCGTTCGTTCAAAATACCGGTTTGTACCGGTATGCTAATTAGTTCTCTCGCAGCGATGGGGGCGTCCCCATCGCAGGGCGTCCCCATTGCAGCTCGAAAACTCACCGCAGCGCCGCCTCTCTGGTCTTCTGTATCCTCCCCTTGCTTCTTCAGCGTCTGTCGGACGCCTGCGCAGTATGCTCTCTGTTCGGTGAAGATTGCTGAACGTACTGCGCATGCGCGAAATTGCGGTGCCCGCACTATGGCTGGGACCGCAATTTCGTGCATGCGCAGTACGTTCGGCAATCTTCGCCGAACAGAGCGTACTGCGCAGGCGTCCGACAGTACGCTGAAGAAGCAAGGGGAGGAAACCGGTCGGTTTTCGAGCTGCAATGGGGACGCCCCCATCGCTGCGAGAGAACTCATTAGCATACCGGTACAAACCGGTATTTTGAACGAACGGCGCGGCGGAGAGCACTTCCACAGGTAAGAGACGAATAGCCTTTTTAAAGGCTATTCCGACGTGGTAACTAGAAAAAAATGTGTTTTAGTGGTAGAATCCCTTTAAGAGCTGCCGAAACGTCCGAGCAGGCAATCCATCGACGGCAGCAATTTGCTGAATATAGGCGGATCATCTACTCCAACAACCCGCAGACGAAGTCACAGGCAGAGCCTAGTACAGCAATAAATAAGACAGTGTGCAATGTAAATAGTGGGGTCACAGTGCTCATACATGCGTCACGGTCATTCCAAACAGATGATCGGCATGGATCCTGGGTATTGGACCCCCACTGATCTCTTACTGAAGACTGCATTCGTCATGCCCCTGGGTCACGTAGACATAGCAATGCACAGATCAGATCAACAGACTGTAGCGAGCCATGCACTTGTAATATAAAGAAAGTATAACCGACAATTGCATCACATCTCATCATATAAAAATAACATTCATTTCCAGAAAGTGGAATACTCCTTTAAAAGAAATGCAAAATATACAGGTGATGTCATACCATGCACGCACCCTTTGCTTGCTGGATAGGGAAAAAGAAATCGCCTCTCGGCATCCAATGCAAGCAATTAAGCTGCAAATTAAAGGCGACCAATCTGCGGAGATCAGCGATGACATGAAAGCTCCGGTTTTAAGATGAATTTATCTGAATGCGGTCGGCAGGCGCTCCACTACACCCTTATTTATCTGCGCCTTGTAAGATGTGTGGCACTAGGGCCGGCGCTAAAAAAATCTAAATTCTATCACTTCAGATGATCCCCTTTTAATTACGCGCGAATCATACGAGGAAATCAGGCGGCGCGCTTTTTTGTTGTTGCAGGCGGCCTTTTAAATTTTAATACAGAGGGAGCGAAATAATGTTTATCTGCAATGTGGAATTTCTTCTTTGAGAAGTCTAGAAATAGTTGAAAACATTCCTTATCTGCAAAGTGCCACCTTGTCCCAGGTCATTAGTGTAGTCATTGGAAGACTTCAATCTGCCGCTGAAACTGTGAGCATTTCATCATGGCCGCCGTCCCCCGCCAGACTGTGCAGGAGGATGCCGAACAATTAAACAGATTTACAGGAAATTTCACTATTTTTTTTAAATTTTTTTTTATTAAATAAGGTTTCGTCATCTCTTCTGAATTTTTTGAATTCTTCTATTCTCTCGGTTGTGTCCCTATGGCCCTATATAGGAGGGAGACCTTCTCTGACCTGCTCAGGACCCCCATCTATAGTAGTCTGGTGCCCCAGGTCCCCTCTAATCTTTTAGGGCTGGTTTGACATGACTGAGTTTGGGATGTTTCGGCTCATCTAAAAGCAGCAACAAAGCAAAGTTTTAAGAAAAAAAACAGGTCAAGAATTTTTTTATTTTTTGATGGAGAGACCAAGTACTGAACATCTGAGGAAAGCTCAGGCAGATCCTCCTTAGTAGGTCTCACAATGTACATTTTTTTTGTCTTTGGAGTAAGGGAGAAAATTCACTCAAACATGGGGAGAACATACAAACTCCTTACAGGTGCTGTCCTTGGCAGGATTAGAGCCCAGGGCTCCAGCTAAGCCACCATGTGGCCCCACCTCCTTAGTAATTCCTTGTGCTATAAGGGAAGGTTTGCAAGGAGGAATTTGAACAGGAATTCGAGGTGGAGTTCTGCCTCCAAAAACGTCTCCAAAAACAGACCCTCTGCTTTCTACCTCAAGTTTTCACATGTGATTAGTCTCATATAATGAGGTTAAGTATAAGTCTCTTGTCTTGGTTAATCCAGTTACTCAACTTCGGAAACCATGGCAAGATCATGTGCTGGGCAACTTGGAGGACATCTTACTGTGTGTGGGCAACTGGGAAGATATTTTACTGTGTTATATGCCACCGAGGGGAGATTCTATTATATGGGCCCACTGCGGGGTATTTGACTGTGTGGTGTCCATTCAAAGGGCATTATATTGTAAGGGGCCACTAAGGAGGCATTATACTGTGCAAGGGCCACTGAGGGACCTTATACTATATGGGGGCCACTCAAGGGACATTATACTGCATGGTGGAGGCATAATCACTGTTTGTTATAAACTGAAGAGCACTATTACAAGTTATGTGGTGGGGGACAAAGGGACTTGTTAGGAGTGGGTAGGGTCAAAGGGGACATGGGTGGGGTTAGAGGCACAGCTTAACACAAAATAATTTTCTGCGGTACGCTATGAGTATCACCACAACTGTCTATGTGTCCTCTGAAAGTTGGGAGGTATATCTAAGTGGTGGTAATGGAGGCCGACTTATGAAACCTTGGCTCAGAGCCCACCAATGTGTTAAAGTGGCCCTGAACAGGACGCTCAGGTCAGAGGGCTTGTTTGGTGCAATGGTCCGGCCATCTATTAATAAATAAGGTCATATCACTGAAGCTGTATGAGCCGTCACCAGCTGGTATCTGTACAGATACTAAGTGCAGGGAGTACAGGGTAACTTCTAGATGGAGGGTCAGGATCTGAAGAATAGGGGAGGAAGAATAGCTCAGAATAAGACATGATAGTGTAGTGTGCGGAGGTGTAGGACAATGTGATCAGGTCATGTGATAAACCTTCCTAAACATATGGGATTTTAGAGCATGTGTGAAGCTGCTGTAGTTGGGGATTGATCTGATTGTCCAGGGTAAACCATTCCAGAGCACCGGTGCAGCTCAAGAAAAGTCTTGGGGACGGAAGTGGGATATTCCGATAACAGACGATACAAGTCTACGGTCATTGGCAAAATACCCAGTAATATTATATCTTCCAAGAAAGACATACACATCTCATTTTAAGAAATTTCATGAATTAACCATGTCCTTAGTGAGAAGAGTCCCATAGTCTCACTGCTCTTACAGTAAAGAACCTTGGTTTCTACTAATGGAGATACCCTCTTTACTCTTTCTTCTTGATGTCACAATCCTAAGTCTAAGAATATCATACATGTCCTGTGTTTTTTCTTTAGCTACTATGTAGGGTTAGAATTTCCGGCCTTGACAACCATCATCCTGGTTTTGGCACCCTGGTGGTGCCGCGTCATGTAAGGCGTTGGCATTCCCTTTGGTCTTGTTGGTTATGGTGGAAATGAGCATAGAATATCCGGCATACGGTAACTTTTTTGGCGTAGGTGCACTTTATAGCGGAGTTATGTACGGAGTTCTATATAAAACAGTCCACTCCCTTGTTCATTGAGTCAGCAGTCCTGTAGGTTTTACTCTTCGTTCCGGCTTTCCCCGCACCGTACGATCATTTATGAGCACGTTACAAGGTGCCCTAAGAGCTCCTTCTTTTTAATTTTGTACCTAAAAGGCCATCTTGGTATCTACAAATCCCCCCCTTTACAACCCCCTCTTGTGTTATAGAACTTAATGTAGACATATAAATTTGCACTCTTTTTAACGTAATGTGCTTGGCTTAACATTTGTCTATAAAGTTATATCCGTGTTTATCTATTTTATGCTTCCCAAACTACAATTTTTTTCAAGGTACACCTGCAGATTTTTATCTTTTGTGTTTTATCATCTCAAACCCCCTTTTGTATCAGCAGTTTTCCATTCTCCCATGAAATGCGATGAGATCTCCAAGTGGCTGAGGACATATGATCTGTCTCGGTATGGTCTATTGCTTATGGCAGGGATGGGCATTTAAAATGAATGTTATTCTGACCTCTTTCTCTGCAATTCCCTTTCCAGATGCTCTACATATTTTACAGCAGAATTAGAAAGTGGCCGTTGTAAAATATCATAAAAATCTGCTGCTTCCCGGGATCGTAAGAGGCCGAGGAGGATATTGTTCTATTCAGTCAATGTAAAGGAGAACATACGGGGGGTGTTTGGATCTACAGGACAAAATACATTTTTGAGAATTCGGATCCAATGAGATAAAATTGGAAACAAAAATAATTACAATGTTACATCTCAGCTGCTGTGTAGTATTGGAAACTCCTACTCCAAAAAAAGTTGACGATATTGATGTTGGAATCTTCACTTACTATTTCTTAGATATGGAGGAAATTTTTTTTGGTACTATTCCGTTATCGGGCCAGCAGCAGCGCATTTCAGCACCAGCTTTCGGGACAGCAGTTCAGTTCAGCAGCGGGAATTACAATGACATCCGAGGACTGCTGGCCCGATGCTTGTGCCCAGTAGCCAGTACATCAATGACCCCCCCTCCATCTCCTCCTCCTTCCAGTGCTGCCCCCCAGCTCTCCTTACATCTACCCCGTACCCTCTCCCCGCCACATGACTAAGCCGATGCTGGCCCGATGATAGAGGCCGTGCTTGTGTGTAGTAGGCAGTACATCGATCGATGCCCTCATCCTCCTCTTCCTTCCAGTGCTGCCCCCCAGCTCTTCTTACATCTGCCCCGTACCCTCTCCCTGTAATAGGCCTCACCGTAAATCTTGAGCAATGAATGCTACTAGATAGCCGCCGGACGCTGCAGAAAGTTTGTCCCTCCGGCTCGCTGTAGCTCACCGTTCCTATAGTCGGCGTGTTTCTTGTCAGGGCCTGGATTGAGCCCCGGTGTCTTTCCTTTCGGTCTCGGTACTAGCGCTGAGGTGAGGCCTAGTCGTGTGGCGGGGAGAGGGTACGGGGAAGATGTAAGGAGAGCTGGGGGGCAGCACTGGCAGGAGGAGAAGGATGGGGGAGGGGGGTCATCGATGTACTGGTTACTGGGCACAAGCATCGGGCCAGCAGTCCTCGGATGTCATTGTAATTCCCGCTGCTGAACTGCTGTCCCGAAAGCTGCTGCTGAACTGCGCTGCTGCTGGCCCGATAATGGAATAGTACCTTTTTTTTTTTCTGTTGCGTGCCATGGCCGGTTCTGGTCTCATATGGAGATGGGCGAATGGCTTTTGGGTTTGATCTGAATATCCGAAATTGGGAATGTAAAATGGTCTCCATGATTTGCATTGTAGTAATTTTTTTATATTCTAGAGCAGGGGTCGGCAACCCCTGGCACGCGTGCCAAAACTGGCACGCGAGACATATTTTGCTGGCACTGCAGCCAGCCCGCAACCTTCATGCACTAAATTGAGAGAGAGCGTCCCTTCAGTGCTCTGCTATAGAGCTGAGGTGTAGGACACGCCCCCTTCTCTCCCTGCCACCAATCAGAGGTGAGCCTCTCACTGCACAGGATAAGGGCTCCCTGGACCTAATGCTACACATGAGGAGGAGCTCCTGCCGTCTGCAGCCCTGAAGAGGAGAGGAAGCAAAGTGAAAGTAAAAACACCAGGTACGTGTGTGTTACTAACTATTATCATTACTGTCAGGCATTTGGTTTTATTAATTTAGTTTTAGTAACTCCATGTGCCTCACATTAATAGCAGTTAACCCCATCATGTTCCTCACATTAACCCTGTGTGGCTCACATAAGGGTTACTGATGTGTGAGACATATGGAGGTACTAATAAAGGACCTATATAATGAAGATGTTCACTTATTACCTCCATATGTCTCACATATCAGTGTCCCTTATGTAAAGCACACAGGGGGTTAATGTGAGGGACATGATTAACTGCTATTAATATGAGGCACATTGAGTTAACCTGCAATGCACATGACCAGACTCTTTATCTACAACTGTGGATAAAAGTACAGACCTATATATTTCAATTGACCCATATATACAGCCATTCTTTTTGTGGCTGTGTATCTGGACCAAATTGAAGAGCTGAAAACTATTGAGCAGGTCCTATACATCCCCTATATCTGTCCTATACATCCCCTATATCTGTCCTATACATCCCCTATATCTGTCCTATACATCCCCTATATCTGTCCTATACATCCCCTATATCTGCCCTATACATCTCCTATATGTGTCCTATACATACCCTATATCTGTCCTATACATACCCTATATCTGTCTGCATTTGCAGCCCTGTCAATTCATTTTTAATGTATAGGTCAGTGAAAACCACATGCGTGCCACTTGTATGCAGGAGGCGTAAGGCTGAGGCCCAACATTGCAGAAACGCAGCGTTTTTGTTGCAGATTTTCATGCGGTTTATTTCAACCAAAGCTAAAAATGGCTACAGAAGGAATGGGAAATATATAGGAAGCTTCTTATACGTCTCCCTTCTGCTCAATCCACTCCTGGCTTAGGCTCAGAAAAACACAGCAAAATATGTAACAAAAAAAGCTGTGTTCCCTGTGCCTCAGCCTTAGGCTAAAGCCCCACGTTGCAGAAACAGCTTTTTGTCGTTGCAGATTTTGCTGGGTTTTTTTTAGCCGAAGCCAGGAGTAGATTGAGCAGGAGGGAGACCTATAAGAAGCTTCCTATATATTTCCCGTTCCTTTTCTAGCCATTCTTGGCTTTGACGGAAAAAAAACGCAGCTAAATCTGCAATAAAAAAAAGCTGTATTTTTGTAGCCTTAGGGTGCATTCACACTGAGTAAACGCTAGCTTATTCTGAACGTAAAACACGTTCAGAATAAGCGGCGTCTAAAGCAGCTCCATTCATTTCTATGGGAGCCGGCATACGAGCGCTCCCCATAGAAATGAATGGGCTGCTTCTTTCACTCCGTGCAGTCCCATTGAAGTGAATGGGGAGTGCCAGCGTGTACGCTCCGGCATGAGCAGAGCTTGCCGTATACGCCGGCACTCCCCATTCACTTCAATGGGACTGCACGGAGTGAAAGAAGCAGCCCATTCATTTCTATGGGGAGCGCTCGTATCCCCGCTCCCATAGAAATGAATGGAGCTGCTTTAGACGCCGCTTATTCTGAACGTGTTTTACGTTCAGAATAAGCTAGCGTTTACTCAGTGTGAATGCACCCTTACTGTGATTCTATTGGATGGTAACACTGTAACTAGATGCAAATATAGCCAAATCCAATTCCTGGGCACCAGTGCATTCTCTTTGTTGTAAGTGTGACACCCATTAATTCCTGGCTGGGGTTTTGCCGTTACTGCACCGCCAGGAACTAAAAGTGACTGAAATTAATCTGTGTTTCACTTAGGGGAGCGTTCACACTACCGTCGGTGTCCAACAGCTAGTGTCCACTGCTAATGTCTGTTCAAAATCTTGTGCGGACATTAGCAGTGGACACTAGCTGTCGCACACCGACGGTAGTGTGAACACTCCCTTACAGAAAACTGAAGTTACTAATGGCTGAGGACTGGATGGAGCATACAGGTACATTGTGTGTCGCCCCCTACAGGTCTGACCTCACTCTGCTCCCAGTCACATACATTACCACTAATTGTGGGTTACGCATGTACTTACATTGCTTCTAATGGAAAAGAACATGTGTATCCAGGCAAATAGTGGTAAGCGCATGTGGCTTGGATCGCAGTATGACAGCACCCCTGTGCTATATGACTTTAGTGTAGGTGTCGTCGGCTTTACAATTATTGCCCGGCACGCCGAGGACCTCATCTTTCATTTTTTAATTTAAATCGGCACGCCGAACAAAAAAAGGTTGCCTACCCCTGTTCTAGAGTCTCTTCAGGCCAAGGGGGAGATGTAAACATGAAAAACATTTTTACTCACCTTTACTCACCTCTAGAGATGAGCGAGTAGTATTCTATCGAATATCGAATAACATTATAGTCTAAAACAGGAATGTTGTTCCGGTTTCCATGGAAACCAAAGTTCGACACATTGGATCCTCCAAGTTCCGGAAGTAGCAGGACGAGGAGCACAAGGAGGTTTTTGCATTGAATTCAATGGAATTTTCCCGCGTGGTATTCGACCGATACGAGTATTCGATTGAATACTACTCGCTCATCTCTACTCACCTCTTTTGGACCTCCTAGTGGGCTCTTGGTGATGTTATCTACTTTATCTACTTGGGGTCACTCCATTAGGCCACAGTGGTGACATGGGCACACCGAATGTCACGACATCATGATGCTCGGCATACTCATGTCACCACATTGTTTGTTCTGTGCCACGCTCTCCTTTGAGAATGGAGTGGCACGAAGAGTAACATAGGCCAGGGCAGGGGAAAATTTACACCATCGGGGCCACACAGTGGCTCAGTGGTTAGCACTGTAGCCTTGCAGCACTGGAGTCCTGATGTTCAAATCCCACCAAGGGCAAAAAAAACAATCTGCAAGGAGTTTGTATGTTCTCCCCGTGTTTGCATGAATTTCCATCCCATATTTCAAAAAAGACATACTGATGGGGAAAAATGTACATTGTGACCTCTATGTGGGGCTCACAATCTACATTTAAAAAAAATAAATAAATAAAAAAAATCTATGCCATTTCCTGACTTTTGTAGGTTTCAATTCCAACACACAGAGTCACTTAATAATTCAGATACGCCTTATGCCAGTCGGGAATTTTTTGTGCCAGTCTTAATAAATTTCCCCCATTGTGTTCAGAATTTTTGTTCACCTGTGACATGTTGCAGAACACACTGGTAAATAAATACCTAGTCTTATATTGGAGTGTTCTAAATTTTATTTAGTGCTCTGTGCTTGTATTTCTGAGCTGTTTATGTCTCTGCACCACACAAGTGATATAGCTGCCTGTTCTCAGATAGGGGAGGGGGAGCTGAGTGCTTGTATTTCTGAGCTGTGTATCTCCTGCTCTTCCAGTTATCAGTTGTTTAATTGAATTTGGCTGATAAGCGCTAAGATAGGGAGTCTGTTACCTCTGTATGTAAACACAGACCTAAAACGGATTTTATTGTAAACTGACTCAAATCCAGCTCTGCTACATCAGCTTGATATTGTGCATCTTCCAGTGATACTGTGGTAATTTATATACAACCATCCCTCATTACTGACTGCAAACATACTGCTACGAAGAGAGATAGCAGAGCTTTGCCTGCGAGACAGCAAGTGAAACCTCGTCCACCAATGTACCGAGAAAACCAGGAAGTGAACAGAGCACAGAGCATGCAGGTTGCTGAACAAGCCAGATGGGAATACCCCTTTAAACCTAATAGACAGTAAGGACTATTATTATGGCCATCATTGTCTGTAGGGAGTCTTTCTTGTTGCCCCTTGGGCTGTTATTTGGGTGCACCTCCTCACCTATGGTGCTTTCCATCATCCAGGTATTATTTATTGAACCTGTGACACTGCATGGGGTCGTTGCAGACCTCTTACCTGGGTATTGGGCTAGAATCTAAGACTTACCACCCTGCAGCTATGTGCTAGTTCAGACTATTATGTGTGTGGCTATAAATGGCTACCCGCGAGGTTCAGCAGTGTATACGGCTCCAGCAGGGGCGTAACTACCGTGGTAGCAGCAGTAGCAGCTGCCACAGGGCCCGGGCCATTAGGGGGCCCGGTGACAGCCGCTACCGCTGCGGTTTTTTTTGTTTTTTTTTTAAGTCCGTTACGGGCCCTATTCACTTGCCGATCCTGGCTGGGCCGGGATCGGCAAGTGACACCGCGGGGCCCACAGAGGCTATCATTATACTCGGGGGTCTTTGCAGACCCCCGAGTATAATGACCGGCGGACCGGAGAGGTAAGGGAACATAAAAAACAGTCTTACTTACCTCTCCACGATCCTGCCAGGCCTCCGTCATTCGTGTCTGACGTCTCTGACGTCACATGACCCAGGCCAGCTTCCCGGGTCATGTGACGTCTGACGTCATTAAAGCTGGACAAGAGCGGCAGCCGGCAGGAACAGGTAAGCAACTGTCTCTGTTCTTTTAATTTAATCCCCCGGGTCTCCAATTATTATACTCTGGGGTCTTTTCAGACCCCAGAGTATAATAAATGTTTATAGGTGTCCACAGTGGGACATATGGGGACACTATAGGGGTTAATACTGTGTGTGCATTGGACACTATAGGGGTTAATAATACTGTGTGCATTGGACACTATAGGGGTTAATACTGTGTGTGCATTGGACACTATAGGGGTTAATACTGTGTGTGCATTGGACACTATAGGGGTTAATAATACTGTGTGCATTGGACACTATAGGGGTTAATACTGTGTGTGCATTGGACACTATAGGGGTTAATACTGTGTGTGCATTGGACACTATAGGGGTTAATACTGTGTGTGCATTGGACACTATAGGGGTTAATACTGTGTGTGCAGGGGACACTATAGGGGATAATACTGTGTGCATTGGACACTATAGGGGATAATACTGTGTGTGCATTGTACACTATAGGGGTTAATACTGTGTGTGCATTGGACACTATAGGGGTTAATACTGTGTGTGCATTGGACACTATAGGGGTTACTAATACTGTGTGTGCAGGGGACACTATTGGGGATAATACTGTGTGCAGGGGCCACTAATGGACATAATACTGTGTGCAGGGCTTACTAAGGGACATAATAGAGTGCGGAGGAGGGGGTCAGTCGAGGTCTTCGGCATCGGTTTGGGGAGGGGAGCCCCATGTCAAAAGTTCGCCACGGGGCCCCGCCATTCCTAGTTACGCCACTGGGCTCCAGGAGTGTTCACTTTCAAGCCAAAATTTTGTCACCACTGAAACAGTTCTCTCCAATGCACTCTGGGAATATTGCTGAGTTCCCTGTTATCATGCAAGAAATTGCAAACTGAGGACCTCTGACTTTGTAATTTGTTCTTTATAGACTAGCCTAGAGCCAATAAGCAAAATCAATAGTCTTTGCTCAAAAGTAAGCAAGTGTCAGTGTGTTATGTGACAGGTGAAGATACGTGTGCTTACCAAGGGGTCAGCGGGCCAAATCAAATTTCTTTCTGAGCTGTTTTGAAAAAAAAAAAAAAAAAAGCTCAATCCATTTACGGAACATTCCTCATTGGAAAATATAGCGGCGGCGAATTAGTAAACAGCTAAAACCGCTTATACTTTCTGCTCATTTAACCATGTTTGCGTTTTATATCAACCTGTTCAATAATGTCACAGCGTAGGAATGATGTGAGAGGAATATGAAGATATCCTTTAAGTCTTGCTGGTTGCTATGTGATGATAACAATAATAATAATAATAATAATAATAATAATATTTATAATGACAATCATAATAATCATAAAAAATATAATAAAAACTATAAAAATAATAAAACTTGATAATACTAATATCAAGAAAAAATAATCATATTGATAATAATGTCGATCATAATAATAAAAATTCGAATAAAATAATATCAATAATAAGAATGTTAATGATAATAATAATGATAAAAAAGCAACAACAGTAATAATAACAATAATAATAATAAAATAATGATAATTATACCGATGCCAATAATAATGATAATAACAATAATAAATACGATGATGTTATTAATGATGATACAAATAATATTGATAACAATAATTAAATATTAATAATAATTATAACGAAAATTAAAATAATAACAATGATAACAAATAAAATAATAATAATACATATAATTATATTATTATTAATCATATTATATTAAATTATTATTACTATTATTAATAATATTTTTATTTATTAATTAATAAATAAATACTAACCATAATAAAAATAACAACAATTATAATAATAATTATAATAATAAATTAATAATAATAATAATAATAATAATGTTATATATTTTTTCATATTTTAATTGCGAGTATAGTAGATTTATTCCTATTTTCTTATGTCATAGACAAGTCATAGTCTTATATTTACATATAGTATTTCTCTTCTCTCTTCTAGTAGCTATTAAGCTGCCATGTTTGTTTATTAACAATTTCTTGTTTCTGCAGTTTGCAATTAAATTTGCTCCATGCCATTAGCTGCGCTGCTTTTTGGAAACACTAAAACTGGATGTACCTCGGTATGGCCCTGCCGGGGCCTTTCATCTCAGGGACTTCACCATTCACCTACATTTCTTTGAATACAGTGGCACCTGGGCATTGTTTTTTCTGTATCATGTTATAAAGCAGACATGTTTGTTTATAGAAAATCTTTCTATGATTTTTAATTAAACGTGTTCCATGTTGCGAGCTGCATCGCTTTCTGCAGACAGTGAGTCAGGAGATACCTCACTAGAGCCCTGCCAGGGCCTTCCTTCTCAGGGACATTACCATAGAGCTTCATTACTGTGACTCCTCTGGCTCATGTTGACTCTGCTTATGTATCAGACTATGGGAGGAATATGCAAATCTGTCTCCCAAGATGTAAATGAGGCCAGTGATATACAAAGCACACAGGACCTATGGTACAATGGCCACAGCCTCCTGATTGATTTTGCGGCCTCCTGACGACTACATTGTATTAGTACAGTCCATGGTGGCTTGTAAATAGAATCTGAGACTAGCAGAAGTCTGGCTGTTGTCATATACTCGAGAGCGGGAACAGGTGATGGAATATTGAAAGTCTCCTCACCAGGCTCCATAACCAGATGGAGGGTTTGGTTCTCCAGCATGTGAGGGTAAGCGGATGTAATTAGGAAACCAATTATTTGATAAAACACTCAGCCTATTGTGTTTAGAAGAGCCGCGCGCATCTACTTAGTGGTGAAGCCTCCAACTTCTTTCCTGGATTGCTGAGTCTTCGTTCAGCAGAGGCTAAAGCTGCCCAAACACTACGGAGAACCGTCCACTGAGCTCTCCATCGGCCGATACACACCCAACATGAAGGAGTGCTCAATGGGGACAGGGTGCTGGTCTCCCGAGGAAAAAAAGACTCGGACATGTTGAAATCCAACATGTCTAATCCTTCTTTCCTCAAACATCTGCCATAGGGGAACAGCCAAGACAACCCCATACACACGAGATACACGAGATAGTTACGCAGTACTGCTACAATTTAAAGGGAATGAGTCGCTGGAATATTTTTAAGTGATGTTTTTATGGAAAACATGTTTTGAAGATTTTTTTTATGTAGAGTTGTAGCAATGTCTAACTTGACAAATAATTTGTTTCCATGGCTTTTGTTGTTTTCTATGATGATATATTACAGTGCAGAAAGTTGTCACGCTGCAGTCAATTTAAACAATGTTACAGCCGTATATATACTGTATATGTATATAGTTTTATAAATACAGAAATATAACATCTATCTATCTATCTATCTATCTATCTATCTATCTATCTATCTATCTCATATCTATCTATCTATCTATCTATCTCCTATCTATCTATCTATCTATCTATCTATCTATCTCCTATCTATCTATCTATCTATCTATCTATCTATCTATCTATCTATCATCTATCTATCTATCTATCTATCTATCTATCTATTATCTATCTATCTATCTATCTATTATCTATCTATCTATCTATCTATCTATCTATCTCTTATCTATCTATCTATCTATCTATCTATCTATCTATCTCCTATCTATCTATCTATCTATCTATCTATCTATCTATTATCTATCTATCTATCTCTTATCTATCTATCTATCTATCTATCTATCTATCTATCTCCTATCTATCTATCTATCTATCTATCTATCTATCTATCTATCTCTTATCTATCTATCTCCTATCTATCTATTTATCTATCTATCTCCTATCTATCTATCTATCTATCTATCTATCTATCTATCTATCTATCTATCTCCTATATCTATCTATCTCCTATATCTATCTATCTATCTATCTATCTATCTATCTATCTATCTATCTATCTATCTATCTCCTATATATATCTATCTCCTATATCTATCTATCTGTCTATCTATCTATCTATCTATCTATCTATCTCCTATCTATCTATCTATCTATCTATCTATCTATCTATCTATCTATCTATCAATCTATCTATCTATCTCCTATATCTATCTATCTCCTATATCTATCTATCTGTCTATCTATCTATCTATCTATCTATCTATCTATCTCCTATCTATCTATCTATCTATCTATCTATCTATCTATCTATCATCTATCTATCTCCTATCTATCTATCTACCTATCTTGTAAATTTCACTTTGACCACTAAGCCTAAGAATAGACTGACACTTGCCAATGTTGTAAGAATTTTCTTTGCAGCAGTTCCCTCATTTCTATCACAGACCAAATTACAATAGAAGATAAAACCTCTACAGAAACCCTAGATAACAGAAATGAGCGAGTACTATTCGAAACGGCAGTTTCGAATAGCAAGCACCCATAGGAATGAATGGATGCAGCCGGCTCCATTCATTGCTATGGGCGCGTGCTATTTGAAACTGCCGTTTCGAATAGTACTCTCTCATCTCTACTAGATAACACCTCAAAAAAACAAAAACAAAAAAATAAATAAATGTTGGAAGTGTTTATTGTGGGACTATTGAGATGGTCTGGCTTTATTTCCCACCATCATTGGATTCTCACAGTGCTGCTTTGTACCTTTGTATATACTATTTTAGATAATACTACTATAGATAACACCTATTATTTTCCCAGTAGAGTATTCATACTGCACTCACTTACAATGGCCAAACCCATCAGACAATTAAGAAGGACTGAAAATATAGAATTTTATATGTCTGATTGTTGTATTCTCAGGGAAGATGAGCTGCTGCCAGATGTGTCAGACCAAGGCTCAATCTCTTTCCCAATTCAGAATACATGCACGCTTATCCAGGCAAAGTGCACACGTGTATGATCTGGTCAGGAGGAATAGCTGAAGGTCCAGTGCTATTAAAAGTGCTTGAATTCTTTTAGGCTCCAGATGTCTCAGAAACAAAGTGCCTTACAATTATCTTAGAGGGATTTTTCTGGGCTAAAAATATTGATGACTTGTCCTAAAGATAGGCCATCAAAATCAGATTGTTGAATGTCTGACATCTAGCACCCCCACTGATCAGCTGTCCTAGAACCCCCACTGATCAGCTGTCCTTGCACCCCCACTGATCAGCTGTCCTAGCACCCCCACTGATCAGCTGTCCTAGCACCCCCACTGATCAGCTCTCCTAGCACCCCACTGATCAGCTGTCCTAGCACCCCCACTGATCAGCTGTCCTAGCACCCCTACTGATCAGCTGTCCTAGCACCCCCACTGATCAGCTGTCCTAGCACCCCCACTGATCAGCTGTTCTAAGCAGCTGATACACAGAGAAAGGGACAGTAGGAAGACAGCGCCATTCTCTTTGTAGTGGTCAAGTCAGGTATTGCAAATCAGCTCCCATTTATTTAAATAGGGACTTATGCTAGGTTCACGACTGTGTTTGAGTTTCCATTCTTCGGGGCTGCTAAAACGGAAACCCATTCTGCTTAAAGAGCGGAAAGTATAGACAATAATGGGGTCCGCCTGGTTTTCTGCCCAAAAAATGCAGAGAGAGAAATCCAGATTCTCAGATTCGGAATCCCCGAATGGAAACTAGACACAGGTGTGAACATAACCTAAGCTGCAGTGACTCAGATTGGCCACTACACAGAACATGGAGCTGTCTGCTTCCTGCTCCATTCTCTGTAGATCAGCTGCTGAGAACTGCTGATCAGTGGGGGTGCCGGGTCTCAGATCCTCACAGATCTGATACTACTGACCTATCCTTAGGATATTTTTAACCCTTTGATTTTTACAATGTCCTACCACGCTATACCATTACCTATTTGTGATACATTGCTTTATATCCTATTGCGTATTAGTTGCATCCAGTCACCATTGCTCTTACGTAACGTGATCATCGCACCGCCGTATCTCACCCTTCCATGTGCTCGGCTTTGCTATGAAAGCATGATTTATTCCGGCCTTCTATGGAGGGATCGTTCTTTTATTATTTTAGATAAAATGGATTAAATCTACTTATTATTGCAAATAAATGGCGGCTACAATTGTTTTCATATATTCTAATTGCTGTAATAGGTTGCATGCACAATTAGGTAAATTGTTGTACGAGGGCTCGGTTGTTCGCCGAATCGATGGTTAACGGTTGACATTAATTTATTGAAATTTGACTATACTCCTTGCGTTTTGCTCGGGGCATTATTTAAATTGTATTTATGGATTGTAATTAGCTTTGGTGCAAACACTCAAAATATTTACTCTGCTTAGCAAACAGGAAAAAAATCTCTTATCTTCTAACCCATTACAAAATGAATCTTCTGAGTCTGAATTCTAATTATTACAGTCTCCTTACATTATTATAATTATTAGGTGCATTCAAGTACGGAAAATCTGATTATCAAATTAATTTTATACTAAAATCATTTAAGTAATGGCTCGACTTAAAGAAAGAGGAAAGGAATCTGCGGGAAGGAAGTATTCTGCGCGGCGTTTGTGCTGTAAGGTGTTAGTCTGGTCCTAGAGTAACCGAAAAAAATCACAAAAATAGTTAAATGGGTTTTCCTGGACTTTTTAGTTGAAGTTCTGCGGGACCCACGCCGATCAGCTGAGTCACGCTTCTACGTCATCGTCCATGTGATGTCACGTTCATTGGTTACATGGCCTGATGGCAGCCCAGCCCCATGCAAGTGAAGGGTTGATCTACAATACCAAGCACTTACGGGGGCTGATCTTTTATGGATGACTTGTCCTAAGGATAGGCCATCAATTATGGAGTCTGGAAAACCGTGTTGCGGAAACGCAGCTTTTTGTTGCTGTTTCTAAGACAAAACCAAGAAAGGCTACAAAAGGAATGGGAAATTTATAAGAAGTTCTTAGACTTCTACCTCCTGCTATATCCACTCCTGGCTTTGGCTCAAAAAACTGCAACAAAAAAAGCTGTGTTTCCGCAGTGTGGGGCTTTAGCCTAAGGCTAAGGCCCCACGTTTCAGAAATGTAGCTTTTTTTGTTGCAGATTTTGTTGCAGTTTTTTGTGCCAAAGCCAGGAGTGGACCGAGCGGAAGGGATAAATATAACAGCTTCCTATGTTTCCTATTCCCTTTGTAGCCATTCTTGGCTTTGGCTCAAGAACGCAACAAAATCTGCAACAAAAAAAGTTTTTGCATTTCCGCAACGTGGGGCCTTAACCTAAAGGGGTTGTCTGGCGGATCTTTTTTGTTGTTTTTTTAAAGGTACAGAGGTGCATAAAAGAAGTAAAGCAGCCTTACTCAACTCCACTGATTCCCATTCTGCTGTTCCGAAGGTCCCCAATGGTTTCTACTTTCGACTCACAGATGGTGCAACTCATTTGAAGACTGGATAAGACAAGTCGCTGAAGTATTGGGGTATGACTTCTCTTGTTTTTGTACACTTTTTTATTAAATCGGCCAAAAAACCCCTTTAACATATTGTGTGTACCGCCTCGTTCACACCACTATCAGGGTTTATTCTCAATAGGCATGACTTGAATGGATACTAGACAGATCCCAGTGGATACTGATAGACCTCATAGACTTATACTAGGATCCGTCACGTTTTCATCAGATTTCAAGAATAGAGCTATGGATTATGATAGTCTCAACATCAAAATTCCCGGCACCTTCAGGACCAGAGTTTTAAATGTCATTAAAATTAATTGAAATTTTAAAAATAAAAAATTCTCATTTTTATGTTTTCGTTCTATCACAATTTTATTGTTTATTTAATGAAAAGGAAAAGGCCCCAAAAAGTTCACAGGTCCATATTGATCAATAATTGTTGCAACCAGATAATTTTAGAGAGGAAAAAAAAAATTAAAAATGGGCTATAAAATAATCATTAAGTGGCTAAATGAAGTATGGCTAAATATTCATGAATCCATGTTAACATTTGCATTGCTATTATTGGAATGGTCAGCTGTGTTTTACTAAATAAACTACAACTATATCGACAGCAACGTCCAGAGCCATTTTTCAGCCATCCGGATTGGTTGCACTATGTGACCTATGAAACTGATACACAAACAATGTAACTGCTCGTAACTGATCACACCAACTCCAAGACCATGCCCTCAATAATAATCTTTTTGGGCAGATGTTGTCTAAGGGCTCATTCACACGGGGGGCCGGTGGGGCGGATTTTGACCATATTTTGACTCAGGGAGCCAAGTCAAAATATGGTCAAAACCCACCTGCCACGATGTCACGGTCGCGGCTTCCCCCACCCCGGAGTCAGCTCAAATGAATGGGCCGACGCTGGAGGTTGCAGCTGCCAGGCGGAATCCACCTGAAGAAAGGGCAGCTCGCTTATTTTTTTCCGCTATCGGCAGTTGCTGATAGTGGAAAAAAGAACACTAGTGGTCTCCATAGACCACTATTGTAAAGGGACGGATTATGACGTGGATTCCGCTGTCAAAATCCACCCCTTTGGCCCCGTGTGAACTAGCCCTAAAGTTGGCCGTTCACCAATGTTATCCTAGATCCACCAATACAGTACCCACCTGTAATTGGTCAAGACCCTTCTCTCATTCATCTACTTTTAAGACTGTAACATGGACAGGGGTGGTGTAACGTTGGACATACACATTAGAATAATTTTGTCGAAGACTATCGATTTTGGTGGTACCGACGGAAAGTTTAATGTTCATGGAGGTGTCTTGACTTACCCCTGACGCCATATATTGGGGGAGAGATGGGCTGTTGGTCTTCACAATGCCTGATCCTAGTGGAGATATGCCTACAGAGGTTTCCGAGCAGATGGAGAAATAGCTGTCGACCCCATGAGTTATTGGAAACATAAGTGGCCATTGACCTGGAGGAATTTGCAGCTGATTCCACCTTAAAGTCATCTCTAAATTCTGGCTTTAATCTTCTACCCTTTGTTTGGCAGTGTCAGTCTCTTCTTATTTTCAGGAGAACGTATTCTTCTTGAGTTCTGCTCCGGCTTTCCACCATTGGTTACACGATACCAGAATTTGGAAGAGAATCCAAGACAGAAGACCACCTCAAATTCCTCTCCATATTCGATTGCCATCTATAGCATAGAGCAGAATCCCTCTCCTGCTCAAGGGCTCAAGGGTTGGTACATTTCCCATCAATATTCCGTCCTCCGACTCGGTTGCCTTGACCCTTTCAATGGACTGTTAAAAATGTAAATTGATAAAAAACACAGAAGGCTAAGTGATTAGTGATTACAGCTATTAATGTAACTCTTATCTTTCCCTCGGAACATGTAATTTATACCAAGATGGTCTTCTTCTCAGCCATGGCTATCACCTTTGCTAATACGCTCTACCACCAAAGACGCTAATAATGCTTTTTATAGGAATGATAAGATATCGAGAACCAGGGACTTAAACTTTCATGTTTTTTAATTAAAAGAGATTTTCTAAACTAGTTCTAACCTGCGTTTGGCCTCATCATTCCTGGTGGAATAACAATGATATGCCAATTAATATGTAGGGGCTCAGGACTGATTGTTGATCATCATCTTCTCTGCATATTAAGGAATATTCTGTAATTAATATTCAGGCGGCTCGCCTTCAACACACAGGACATCATCTTTGCATTGGGTTCCCAGTAGACAACAGAATAATTGTAGTCAAAATGAAAAGCTTTCCGGACATCTTTGAACAGCAAAGTAACATTTAAAATAAAATATATTGAAAAAAAAAAAGTGACATATCTATGGAAATGAAATGAGGGGAAGGAAGAAATTGAAATAATATTTCACTTGGTGATAAGAAAGAACAGATGAGAAATTGAAACGTTGAAAAAAATTTTTGGTTAGTGTCAAAGAAATTTTCATTTAGTCAATGCTAAATGTGGTCATAAGAGGTAATAAGTCAATAGTGTCTGACTTCAAGATGGCGGGTTTCTTGAGATGGCTATAGGGAGAGACTAATGCAAAATGAGGGATTCTGAGGAAAATTTTCATCCTCTGCCTTTGTGTTAAAGGTTACTCGTAAGGTCTATATGGGACACTAAAGCATCCACAGGTCCTTATGGCCTAGTGCTGTGGTGGTGAACCTATGGCAAACGTGCCAGTGGTGGCACTCAGAGTCCTCTCTGTGGGCATCCATCTGTGTGTGGACCACTGTGTAACAGATTGTACTGTGTGGGGACCACTGTTTAGCAGATTGTATTGTGTGGAGGCCATTGTGGAGCAGATTGTATTGTGTGGGGGCCACTGTGGAGCAGATTGTACTGTGTGGGGGCCACTGTGGAGCAGATTGTACTGTGTGGGGACCACTGTGGAGCAGATTGTACTGTGTGGGGACCACTGTGGAGCAGATTGTATTGTGTGGGGGCCACTGTGGAGCAGATTGTATTGTGTGGGGGCCACTGTGGAGCAGATTGCACTGTGTGGGGGCCACTGTGGAGCAGATTGCACTGTGTGGGGACCACTGTGGAGCAGATTGTACTATGTGGGGACCACTGTGGAGCAGATTGTATTGTGTGGGGGCCACTGTGGAGCAGATTGTATTGTGTGGGGGCCACTGTGGAGCAGATTGCACTGTGTGGGGACCACTGTGGAGCAGATTGTACTATGTGGGGACAACTGTGGAGCAGATTGTATTGTGTGGGGGCCACTGTGGAGCAGATTGTATTGCGTGGGGGCCAATGTGGAACAGATTGTACTGTGTGGGGACCACTGTGGAGCAGATTGTACTGTGTGGGGACCACTGTGGAGCAGATTGTATTGTGTTTGGGCCACTGTGGAGAAGATTGTATTGTGTGGGGACCACTGTGGAGCAGATTGTACTGTGTGGGGACCACTGTGGAGCAGAATGTACTGGCTGGGGGCCCTTCACAATTTATGTCACACAGTATCAGTTTTATAGCAGACGTGATATTAATATAGAAGTCTGAGAAAATTAGTTTTTTCTGCCCTTTGCCTTAAAGGTAACCTGTCAGGTCTATATGGGACACTAAAACACCCACAGATCCTTATGGCCCAGTTGTTTAGTTTCCCAAATAACCCAAATCCTGTCAGTGTCCATTGCTGCAATAATAATAATAAAAAAAAACCTATAACCTTTATACTTACCCATCTCCTGGTACTATGTGGCACCTTTTAGTTGTTCACTGTAGTACACCCTGCTTCAGTGCGCTTGCACCTGACCTTGAGTGCATGCACAATGAAACCAAGCAGTAGCTTACCCAGCTTAGGCACCAAGAGCATCAGAGATGTGTCCGATAAAACTCATTGGACCCATGTCTTGGTAAGTATAAAGGTTTTCTTTTCCATTGTGCCCATGGACAGCATTAGGATAGATCAACCATCAATCCATAAGGACCAAATTGACAAATGAATGAGGTCTTATGTGTAGTAACTCAAAAAGTCATAAACGGGAAGAGCCCACCAGTCTAGTAGGGGTTGGTCCTATCTAGCCATTTGATCAGTCAATTTTGGACTACTATTTTAAGATCAGGCATCTGGAGACCTAATATACAAATCTTTTCTTCTGAAGGTAGATAAGCCACCACCGGAGTTGTATTATAGCTGCGCGAGAGCACCTAGAAGTTCTTCCATGCTAAGCATTCATGTGTAAGGCTTGTTGGGAGGCCACCTTTAACCATAGAACATCTTTAGATTAAAACTCTTCCCTCTTTACTTCTCCATCACCAATTTTATACAGAAGACCCCCACCATGGGAATCCTTAGCGAGACCTCTCCGGCTACATTCTTCAGTGGAAGATGCTAATAATAGTCAGTCTCGTAGGTTGCCATCGTATTATTTTCAGAATGAGTGGTGTGTCTATATCCTATACCTGAAATATATGCTCTCTGGGTCTGTTTTCCAGCGCCTATTCCACATCTGCGTGATACATATTTTTGGAGAACTAGAAGCTTTGATGTTCTCGCTGTCAGGTCTTTATTTTTACGAAGTGCCTCCATTCCGTCCCCTCTGGGATATGTCAGCGCAGTCTTCTGTTTGTCATGCTTATGGAGCAGAGAGAAATACACAGTAAATTCAATCTTTAAATGAAGCTGTAACCAAGCTTGTATATTCATTAGAGGAGAAAAATTCTCTTCTGAGAAGTTCAAATTGTTTATTGATTTTCATTTCTGTGTTCAAGTGAAGCTTGAGTCGGTCTTTCTCATCGCGGTCCCTCAGGGCCGCAACAGCCAACAACTACTTCACGTTTCACCCCGGCAAGCAACAAAAAAAATCAGAGAATTCCCAGCCAACTATATTAATAAGTAGTGAGGGGGTGCCATTTCCACCCCATGCTGTTGCTTCAGATCCAACCAACGTCAACTCCTGCGGATAAAACAGCACATTTCAACTTTCCACCAATCTCACCGGGAGATTGAATGATTTCAATGTGAAATTTCTTATCGGGAAGCAGCTCTGACACATTATGGGAAAACTCTGTGGGTCGCCCCGCCAATGTTATATTTGTGATTATTGTAATATTCTAGTCAATCGGGAGATGATCGCTGTGAAGATTGATGGAAACCCTTGCGGTAGGATAAAGCGATATTAGAAGCTACGGAAGAGTTGACACCAGGCAGTCATTTTTACATGATAGTCTTAAGGGACTTGTATCTAAGTGGTAGTCAAAGTGAGGAAAATGGTGCCAAATTTATCGTAATAGCACTAATGGCCTAATACTATGGCCAACTCTTTAGGCATTTTAGATTTTCCTTATGCCACCTCCTGGCTGGTGCATATGTATACCCATTGTCTGGTTAAGGTTGGACTCACACCAGTGCTTCTATTTGGGGATTACATCCCCAAATCTGCTTGAAGAATGGTATTTTTTGGATGGAAACCCAGAAGATCCCATTATAGTCTACGAGGTCCACAGAAATCGCTTTGTAAGCAGATTGGTTTCCATTTTTCAGGTCCCCAAGTGGACCTGAAGAACGGAAAGCCAAGCGCAAGTGTGAACCTAGAGTAGGATGGTCAGCCACCATCTTACCTCTGGAACCTGGATCCCACCAGATCTCATATCATATAGCATTGAAGCAGGGCCGCCATCAGGAATTTTGGGGCCCCATACAGCCTAAGTGTCTGGGCCCCCCCCTGCCATTTTTGCTTTGCGCGCCGCGGGAAATTTAGCCCCACCCACTGTTATGCTGACTCCGCCCACTCATTAATTTTCCATTTGCCCGCACACTGTATAATCCTCCTACAGTCACCCGTAAATTATATGTCCCCCTCCGTCTCTCCCCTAGCTTCATATACACCCTTCATCTGCCCCCAGATTCATGTCCCCTCCATCTCTGCCCCCAGGTTCATGTCCCCACATTTCTGCCCACAGATTCATATCCCCCCCATCTCCATACCTCCCAACTTTTGAAGAACTAAAAGAGGGACAAAATGTGTGGCGCGCTTAGCGCGCCGCAGCAAATTTAGCCCCGCCCACTTTTGTGTTGACTCTGCCCACTTGTTAATTTTTCATGTGCCCGCACACAGTATAATCCTCCTACAGTCACCCGTAAATTATATGTCCCCCCTCTATCTCTCCCCCAGTTTCATATACACCCTTCATCTGCCCCCAGTTTCATGTCCCCCTTCCATCTCTGCCCCTAGATTCATGTCCCCACATCTCTGCCCCTAGTTTCATGTCCCCTCCATCTCTGCCCCCAGATTCATGTCTCCCCAGATTCATGTCCCCCCTCCATCTCTGCCCCCAGATTCATGTCCCCCATCTCTGCCCCCAGATTCATGTCCCTCCATCTCTGCCCCCAGATTCATGTCCCTCCATCTCTGCCCCCAGATTCATGTCCCTCCATCTCTGCCCCCAGATTCATGTCCCTCCATCTCTGCCCCCAGATTCATGTCCTCTCCATCTCTGCCCCCAGATTCATGTCCCCACAGTGTCATGCCGTCCCCTCCTTCATCTGCCCCAGTGTCATTCCGTCCTCTCTTTCATCTGCCCCTAGATTCACATTCCACCTCCACATTAAACTTACCTTCTCCTCCGCTCCCTCGCCGCTCTCTGCGCGTCTCTCTCGCTGACACATGCGGCTGAAGGAAGGAGCTGACACAGGTCAGCTCCACGCTTCGCCGCTGGGTGTCTCTCTCGCTGACGCTGACATGTATGCGGCTGAAGCGAGGAGCTGACCTGTGTCAGCTCCTCACTTCGCCGCTGCCGGCTCTCTCGCTGACACATATGCGGCTGAGCCGGGTTCCGGCTCAGCCGCATATGTGTCACCGAGAGAGGCGGCAGCGGCGAAGTGAGGAGCTGACACAGGTCAGCTCCTCGCTTCAGCCGCATATGTGTCAGCAAGACAGGCGGCAGCGGCGAAGCGAAGAGCTGACCTGTGTCAGCTCCTCGCTTCAGCCGCGTATGTGCTCAACTCAGATCTGCGTCCTCTGGACGCAGATCTGAGTTGAAACAGGACATACAATGACTGCTGCCGGCGCCAGGGGGCCCGGGCCCCCCCCATTTTAAAATTTGGCCGGGCCCCTGACGCCAGTAGCAGTAGTACTGGCCTATCGGCGGCCCTGCATTGAAGAATGTCTGCCATACATGTGTAGCCCTTTCCAATGAAATCCATAGGAGATATGGGGACAGCCAAGCCAGTGACCCCCAACTGGATAGGTGGTCACCATGAGGGAAGGTATGTGTTGGAGGACCTCTTATGTCCCCAAGGTGGTGGAGGCCTCTTGACACATGACCCTAAGACCTTCCCTATAACATGGCTCTATGAACACTGATATTTTACCCCAATACGGAGCACATTTTTAATAACTTTGACTCTTTTTACGGCTACTCATAGCCAAGCTTCAATTCAGGCTAGCCCCAAATATAGCGTTAAACATCATAACTTTGGTGGACATCCCATATTTTATTTTACCAATTTAGGAATTGAAAGCTGAGCTCTGCCTGGTTACGACGGACAAGAAGCCATTTTTTATGTTATACGGAAATGGACAAGGGAGTCCTATTAACCGAGGCACTACATGACAGGAGTTTCCAGAAGTCAGGAGGGACAATTGGTGAGACAAGTCCCGGAACGGTACTGTAAATGGAATATGATTTATGCAAAGTTGAACGTTGATGGACATTATGGGGGCACTCCTGGGTGGTGGGGTAAGATAATCCTTTAATAGTCCCACATTGGGGAAATCCATTGGGGTGGTCCATGTCATGATTTTTATTTACATAGCTATACAACAAGAAAACATATAGGTATAAAATTCCAATGACCTCTAATGAACCAAGTGTAATTACTACCCTATAATCAGATGTACGAGTACATGTTTTTGACATCACTAATTATTATTATCGCTCCGACCCAAAAATTCTAAGAAAAATCCAGTTTCGTAAGTTATTTTGTAACGCGCCTGCCTGTATCCTGCAGCTTAGACTTCTATCAGATATGCTGCAAATGGCTCGTCAGAACTGTCTATTTCCTACAGGAAGATAAAAATTTCAATTAACTTGAGTGCTGTCATCGCCACATAACATGAGAACGTCAGGGATAATATGCATTACATACTGATGTCTATCAGATCTGAAAACACAGCCATGTTTTATTCTGTAGCCCTTTTGTAGATTCGCAAGAAATCGCGCCCAATAAG
This sequence comes from Leptodactylus fuscus, assembly GCF_031893055.1. Lineage (NCBI taxonomy): Eukaryota > Metazoa > Chordata > Amphibia > Anura > Leptodactylidae > Leptodactylus > Leptodactylus fuscus. The sequence goes on along the minus strand of NC_134267.1, from coordinate 17,668,041 downwards.
GCCCTAATCGTATTAATTTATGCCCCTATTAATTATGCATTCAGATTGCCCGATAGCATGTCAGTTTATATTCCCTGTATTCCGGGAAATACGCCCATTATAGTTACTAAGCAAATAGTCGGACTGTCAGGCGCGAGGATTTTAAGGAAATTACTTAAAAGGGGAGGGTTTCTTTAATTTATAAATCTTGTAGAATATGCAACCAAGTTGTTAGTCTTAAGACATGACACGGAGCAGAGACACATGTCACGAAGATTAGGGGTGCTCTGTTCTACGCACAATGATTTATTCAAGTGCTCTTTGGTCTAGTGGAAGAATGTATGGCGTTTGTTATTTTAATGAGAGTTTAGAATCTTCGTCCTCGTAAATGATGCATGTGATGGAGGTGTAATTTACAGGAGACCACTCCACCAATTCTTCTCTACACTCCAATTGACAATTATGTCGGTAATATGAACTATCAGCCGTAGGGATCTTATCTGGGTCAAGGCAACACTAGGAAAGTTTGAGCCAATGTCATGGTCCTCTGGCTTTAGAATGGCGATCCAGGTAGACACGTTCCTTTCTTGCCTTGACCCTCAATGGAGAGGCTGGTTAGGCTAAGCTCACATTTACCCTAGGTGTCTCTGTAGCATAGACTCGGTCAGAAATGTGAAAAGTCCTGGAAACCAAACTTTTTTGTTCAAAACAAGAGATACCCAATGGAACCTTTTATAATCAATCCATTGTTGTCCAACTAGAGATGAGCGAGTAGTATTCAATCGAGTAGGTATTCGATCGAATACTACGGTATTCAAAATACTCGTACTCGATCGAGTACCACTCGCTATTCGAATGGAAAAATTTGATGCAGAACCAGCATTGATTGGCCGAATGCTATACAGTCGGCCAATCAACTCTGGTTCTTCTCCTACCTTTAGAAATCTTCTCCGCACCGCATCCCCGCGGCGTCTTCCGCCTCTGAATTCACTCTGCCAGGCATCGGGCCTGGGCAGAGCCAACTGCGCATGCCCGCGCTACAAGAAAATGGCCGTTTTGACTGTAAGCGGCCATTTTCTCGTAGTGCGGACATGCGCAGTTGGCTCTGCCCAGGCCCGATGCCTGGCAGAGTGAATTCAGAGCCGAAAGACGCCGTGGGGACGCTGCACGGACAATACTTCTTGGAGAATCCAGCCCGACCCTCACTCGTGGACTTGATAAGTTCAATTTGATCGAATATTGCCTACCCCTGAAACAAGCATTTTCCCCCATAGACTATAATAGGGTTCGATATTCGATTCGAGTAGTCGAATATTGAGGGGCTACTCGCAACGAATATCGAATATTGAGTATTTAACTACTCGCTCATTTCTATGTCCAACCTTTTTTCGTTCTTCTGGTCTGGACTAGAAGAACAGAGACAAGGATACAGATATGTGAATGTGCCTTTAGCCTAAGATGGGCTCTTAGAAATCTCTGAGTTGGTCTATAGTTTGTCCAAGGAGAGTCAATCACAGACAATGGGACCCAATCCCCAACTTAGTTCTTCACTCCCCTTCGTTTCAGTGATTGGTGGAGGTTTTTGGCATTTTGGATCAAAATGTCTGATGTATCACTATGACATATCAAAAGTTTTATGAACGTTCTCTTTTAAAGAGATATGTCATGAACAAAAAGTATCCTCTACTCATAAGAAATGCAATACATTGATGATCGGTGTGGATCTGACTGCTAAAATCACCACAGATCCTAAGAACTGGGGTCTTTTACTCTTGTAAAGAATGGAGCTGCAGTGAAGACCAATAAGTTCCAAGTGGATGTAGATACACAGCCCACTCCTATTGAAGTGAATAGGATAAGGGGGTGTCCTCAACCTTCAGGAGGAAGCTATACTTGCCTGAGTACCTCATCCACTTTAAACAACTTGTTTCTGGGGCCAGGTTTCCCATCTCAATGGACCTGACATAGAATAGGTCATCAATATCCTAGTCGTGGAATATTCCTTTAAGGGCCTACATATACTTGGAGCTGGTACTGATCTCAGTGATAATAATAGCAGAGAGATTTTATTTTTACATATTTCATGTCATCTGCATGTCAGGATTGTCATATAATCCGCAAAATGTTCATCATTGATGTGTAGAAACTATTATTGATCAACCTGACATCGATGGAGTTAATCCATAGAAGATATCTCATTATATGGCTGCAGATTTTTGACAAAAATCATCTTCAAAATTGGTGGTAGATTCCTGGTCAAATGGATGTATCTTCACAATCCCTAAAAATCCACCTAGTGTAAAACCTCATTCACAGTCTCTAAACATCCACCCAGTGTAAAGTTCTTAAAAACCCATCTTGTATAATAATCCCCTCAGATTTGGGGTATTGTTCTATACTTTACTGTTGCTTTTCAGTGTAGAATCCACACCAAAATTCTACAAGCCTTGCATTTTCTATACGGCCGTTCTTTGTAGGCACAACCGGATGATGATCTACTGGTTTTAAGACTATCGACTGAACAAGTGCTAAGTAATTCGTCAGAAGGCTCCACGGGACAGTGGGAAGTGGTGAGTACAAGCCTCCTTCTAGCGTGATTCATGGAGTGCTTATTATTATTAGACGTGTGTGTCGAATAAAAAGTTTGTCAATCACGAGAAATTAACACGTTAAACATGTCATCGCTGTTAGTACACTTTGGCAGTAGGAGGGATTGCCCCATTAAACAGTTATGATGGACAGCTCGGCACTACTTGGAAAACTATAGAAAGATTCGCTCTCAATAGGAAAGAGACCTGATTTATAACAATATATTTCATGAATCAAACACTTTTAATGTCACAGCGCAGGAGCCATTCAGCTATGTTAAATAGAGTCATAATTTCAGAAGCAAATAAATGTCAAGAGGCTTGAGAAAGCATGAGTCCTTGTAGTCTCATGACCTGTTATAACTCTTACATAAAGGACCTCCGCTTTTCTATTTCCCAAACACACTTTACATAAACCACCATTTTGAAGACTTCGGAGAGGAGAGGACAAGATTTTTGGCTACCACATGGTCACTCTTCTCTTTGATCACATATTGGAGGTCCATGATGTGATCGCTCCCTCTCTACGGGCTTTGTATTTGGGGTGGTTGGTCCAGGAAATTTTAGCAAATCTTGAAAATTATATCTAATCCTTGTGCTAAAGGTTTCAGCCTTAATTGTTGCCTGAGCTAGAGATTTTTTTGTTTTTTTGTGTCTTCTTGATCAGGCCTAGATGTGGCAGATGTTTCTTTGGTGGGCCCAAGTTGTAGCACATTAGAAGGTTTGAAAGGATCAACAGAAGACAACAGTCTGTCGATCTCTGGCAGTTTCTAAGGTGTAGACTCCAGCCTTGTTGTAAAGTTAGCTTTATCTCCTCTATCAAGCACCCATTTCCCCAGTTTGACCCAAATCTGGGAGCCATGGTCCAAAACTTCTCTTTGCTTCATCATTCCTGCCTTGATCTTTTACAGGCCCCGTGTGATGTATTGCCTGTGACTGGTAAAAGGAGACAAGACTCATTGACCATTGAGACAGGAAGTGATGTAATTTGATGGAAAGCGCAAGACAGAAGGAGAACATCTGGGACATGTTTATCACTGAATTTAAGGTAGCCATTCATACTAGATTGTCCTTGTCTGAAATGGCCGATTTCAGCCATTTTAGGCATTCAAAGACTGGAGATTGGCTATGTAGAAGCCGTGAAGCTTCATGCAGTGGGTGAACTATAGAAAACTTTAGTCTGCCAAAATCAGATAGGTCACGTTGGATTTGTTCGCTAGCTGTTGGAAAAAAAATACCAGTGTTTGGCATGAACTACCTTTGGCCCAACATCAGCCAACTTGCACAGGCTTGCTGGGCAGCCCTTCTGTCCGGGTGGTTTGTTTAGTTGTTAATGTGGATGGTGGAATCACTTGTAAAAATGATCCCATCATTAATCGAAATCGAAAACCTCCACAAGCACCTCTTGTCTCTGGGTATCCAAAAGATGAGACTGGACATATCTGTAAATCCATAGTACAAGCAAACAATGGAAACTTTGTAATATATCTTAGCAGAGAAAAATGCTTCTTTCTCCACTTTCATTCTCTTCTATTTAAACACAATTGCATATATGACTTGTCAAAAATAATTGAAACAGGGACATGCCAGGGACACTGGGGCTTTGTGGACCCATGGCAATCTGGATAACCATGCTCTACTCTTGGCAATTAAAGTATAGGCCAACTGGGTGTAGAGCTAGCTCTGTCTAGGTCCAATCTGTCTAGGTCTCTAGATCTAGCACTGTCCAACCCCTGGTCTGTGTGGACCCATGGCAATCTGGATAACCATGCTCTACTCTTGGCAATTAAAGTATAGGCCAACTGGGTGTAGAGCTAACTCAGTCTAGGTCCAATCTGTCTAGGTCTCGAGAACTAGCACTGTCCAACCCCTGGTCTGTGTGGACCCAAGGCAAATTGGATAACCATGCTCTACTTTCAGCCATTAAAGAATAGGTCAACTGGGTCTCTAGAGCTAGCCCTGTCTAGGTCTAATCTGTCAAGGTCTCTAGGTCTAGCCCTGTCTAACCCCTGGGCTTTGTGGGCCCATGGCAAGCTGGATAACCATGGTCAACTGGGTCTCTAGAGCTAGCCCTACCTAGATATTGCTCGCCTCAGTCTATATTTTAAGATTTTTATTTAGATTTTTTAAGTTAAATATTTGTATTTTCTTTTGCTCCATCATGTATCTTCTGCGTAGAATCAAAATGAAGAGTTATGGATACCGGCTTGGTCATATTGAGCCGGTAGTATATAACTATATGTCACACTCAATGGACATAATACGAAAACGCATCATAGATTTTACGAGCCGACTAAAAACCATCAAAGTAAATGTATACAGTACATCATAACATAACATTATCGACACATTGGCCGGAGGGTTCTCCAAGCTCTATTGGCTGATAGGTTGCGGGGTAGATAACTGCTTCCACTTACATATTCATATACGTTCTCAATAATGTCTCAAAGCGTTAACCACTGAGCCAACCCTAAGTGCTCCATAAAAAGCTCCGACTGTCAAGCGCTTAACAACTGTCAATTTATTTACAGATGAGGTCATTTTACTGTTGTCTTTCCATCAACTCAACAATGGGCTATAACATTTCCGAGGAGAGCAGTTAATCCACGTTCCTGGTCCGGCGTGGAGGGTTCTCCAAGGACTGAACCTATGGACGATGACGAGTGGGTTGTAATTAATAGGAAGGTTCCAAAAGATTCATAAGGGGATAGATTGAGCCAGGATAGACTTATTTATAGCAAATTGTACAATCCACATGACATATCTGAAAGTAATAATGGAAAGTTAGAACCTTACCATGTTTGAGAGACCATATAGATCAGGGGTAGGGAACCTTCGGCTCTCCAGCTGCTGTGAAACTACAACTCCCAGCATGCTCCATTCACTTCCATGGGAGTTCCAAGAACAGCAGAGCAAGTATGCATGCTGGGAGTTGTAGTTTTGCAACAGCTGGAGAGCCGTACGTTCCCTACCCCTGATATAGATGGAAAAATAGGACTTAATTGTTATTGGGGGCCATTGACTGTCTGGTGGTGGTGGAGATTGAGGGAAAGGACCATTGAATATATGGTACTTCAATCTGAATCTAGTTCCCCTCTTCCCAGTGAAATAAATATTCATGTTAGGCTGAGCTGAGTGTAACATTAGGAATATGGAGATAGCACTGGTTGAGCAGCTCCAAAATGGTATCTGCTTGATCCTTCTCTCATCATGGTGGCTTTGGTGTCAATGATGAGGGAGTAATACTTAGGTGATGTTAAGAGATACCCTCGAGCACTCTCTACCATGTGTCTCCTGTATGGTGTTGTAATGGTGGATGTGAATGAAGGCACAGGATAGTTAGGTGATGTCCGTGGCTCAGTTTACTTGGCATGGCACAAAGCAACATGGCAGCACAATTCACTTACAGTAAACAGTAGCCACACTTTACAAGCATGGACAATAGTGGCATCTGCTCCTCACATCCCCCTTTAGACCATTTCCATCACGGCAACCTAGGACAAGCCCTGGGACCCACCATTTTGCACCCACACTGCATTGGCCCTTTTGGGGGGAACTGCATGAGCATGTATATTTCCAAGGAAGTTGAAATAGATAGTGATTGGCCAGAAATGATCTAGTATGGTACCCAGTCAAGTTGGCTATGGACTTTGACATCAGTTATTCCTCCTGACTCCAAAACGAGTCTGCGTACTTGACTTTTACAAGCATACATGTTGTGTTCCAATGAGAAAAGGCAATTGGGGGGAACAAGGCATCGGGCAAGGTAAAAACCAACATGCCTGATCCTTCTTTCCTTGACATCCATTGTTGGGGTTCCCAATACTTGAGAAAGTTGTCTGAATCCACAATGATTGTATCGGAGATACAGATAACCAACTTCTCCATCCATGTCACCAATAAACATGTATCTGTGCCAGAGCATGACACCTAGTACAACATCTTACCCAATTTTTATGCCATAAATTATATTACCACGAAGATGAGTAAAAGCTACACAATATGCAATTTAAAAAAAAAAAAATTTGTTGGTTTTCCTATGACCCAGATATTCACAACATTGGACACCGGTTTTTAGTTTAGTACGCCACATCTCCAAAGTCTCCAGGTTGTGGAACACAAACTTTACATTGATCTTGGCATTGAGCGCTGCTTGGCATAGACTGGGATGCCCAAATTTCTGTGGGAGGTAATGGATCTCGCACACAAAGAACTTTAATCTCTTTAGTGAATTTGTTGCTGAATTTGGGCTGCGAATGAAAGGCGGTATTAGCATATCTCAGTCTATAAAGACTGGTTTTGATCTATAGTACCCCTGAGTATGTGATAAATGTGGTTAAATATGACTTATGATACCGTGCAGATTCCTATTTTCCCCACAAAAAGTCTTAAGTCAAAAATTAGATTTTTGTGCAAAAATAATATCGTTTTTTTGTAGGGGGAGAAAATGCTTTATAATGCATAGGTTACAGTGTAGTAGATACGTCGCTTTGCAGCTGGACTTGGACTGAATACCTTGTACCTATCCCTATATGAAAATAAATATGGAACAAACTATACATCTAATTAACAATTACAGACTGCCCATAGAGTATATACACCCGGGTGATCCACCCCTGGGGAGCGTTCACACGTATGCCCATGTCTGCCCGCTGGGTCTCCATCCTATGTCCCGGGGAAACTGCATAGGGGATGGTTTCCCGGCTGTCCCTATCTAGTTTCTCTAGGGAATAGAATGGAGACCTGGCGGGCAGACATGGGCGCGAGTGTGTACACCCCCTAACACTGCAAGGGCGTGTATATATATATATATATATATATATATATATATATATATATATATATATATACTGTATAAATATATATATATATATATATATATATCCTATTATTATTAATATTATAAATGTGAAAGTTTGTGAGTTTGGATGTTTGTGGGTTTGTGTATTTGGATGTTTGGATGTTCGGATGTTTGTTCCTCAATCACGCAAAACCCGCTTGACCGATTTGGCTGAAAGTTTCCACAAACATAGTTAATACACCCGATTGCGCAATAGGCTACTTTTCGTCACAATAGCGCACATACGTTTGTGCCAGGACCCCCACAAAACCCAAACTCACACCATCATCTCTGCAATCTCACACACTTTGGACCATAGCAAGCCACAAAATTCATATTGCCCTCTACAGCCTCGCCCCTAACCCCACACAATCACATATACATATACTTTACCACTTTGCCCCTCCCCTTAACGATACTCCAGGAGGCTCTCTATAACGCTCTGGAGCAGCCATGTTTGCCGACCCCCACCGCTCTGACAATTCGCGACACCGCCCACCCATGTCAATACCCCTAGGAGGTCTAATAAATGCAAAAAAAAAAGTTTAAAAAAAGTAAAAAAAAATATAAAAACAAATAAAAAGGATTAAAAATTCAGATCACCCCCCTTTCCCTAGAACACATATAAAAGTAGTTAAAAACTGTGAAACACATACATGTTAGGTATCCCCGCGTCCGAAATCACCCGCTCTACAAAGCTATATAAATATTTTTCCTGTTCGGTAAACGCCGTAGGAGGAAAAATGGTCAAAAGTGCCAAACCGCCGTTTTTTCACTGTTTTGATTCTGATAAAAATTTGAATAAAAAGTGATCAAAGCAATAACATTTCCCGAAAATGGTAGAACTACAAATTACACCCGGTCCCACAAAAAAAGACGCCCTATATGTCCCCCTACACGCGCGTATAAAAAAGTTACGGCTGTCGGAATATGGCGACTTTTCAAAAAAAAATTTTTTAACACAGTTTTGCCTTTTTTTTTAAGGGGTCAAAATGTAAATAAAACCATATAAATTTGGTATCCCCGGCATCGTAACGAAACACAGAATACAGGGGACATGTCATTTTGGTTGCACAGTGAACGCCGTAAAACCAAAGCCCGTAAGAAAGTCGCAGAACTGCATTTTTTCTTCAAATCCACCCCATTCTGATTTTTTTCCCTGCTTCCCAGTATATTATATAGAATAAATAATGGTGGCATCATGAAGAAAAATTTGTCCCGCAAAAATTAAGACCTCATATGACTCTGGGAGCAGAGAAATAAAAAAGTTATGGGGTTTAGAAGGAGGGGAGTCAAAAACGAAAAACGAAAATCAAAAAATGCCATCGGTGGGAAAGGATTAACTTCAAATACTTCTGTCCCAAAGTCACTATGTAAAGTTTCTCAGAACACCGTATATATAGCAGCTCAAATACAAATTAACTTCAACACAAAAGTCTCTCGTATTCTCAGAATTACAGCAAAAACAAGATACAAACTTACATTTCATATCCCATAACTTATACACAGTACGAAAACCTTACCCACCCCTGTATATACCCACTGCTACAATCACCGCAGACGAAGTCGCTGGTACCAGCTAGTAAGTCAATAGGGGAGAAGGACCATAACAATCCCCTCCTATGGCGAATCCTGTAGAATCCGAAGCCATGACGTCGGTATCTCAATGATTTATTTTTCCATTGTATATTCCTCATTTTTATTACATTTCCTGCGTAAAACTAGAACATTCCTGGTGCAAATAATAAAATCCCCTCCCAGAGTCTATTTAAAGGGATTGCATGAGAGTCGGAGATTATAAAGGGGATAAGAGACGACCGGTAAAGTAAGAGAACGGAATATTGCGCCTGAACTTATCACATAGGAGAGGTCAACGCGGCAACTAAAGATATTTATGTCATAGTTATGTTTTATCTCTTAATTTATGGTAAATGTTCTGCTTCTCCTGACTGGAGATTGGAACAAATAAAAATGCTGTTAAACTATGTAATCAAACGTCACGGCCGCAGGCTACACCGCCAAGCCCTATTATTAATGTAGTATTTTTGCGCTGTAAATGTGACGGCCGTTTCACCTTCCATGAACTGGATATTGTTGGTTAATATGACTGAAAGAAATAAAAATGTGTATTGTTAAAAAATAGAACTAGTATTGATGAGGATTGGCCATGTTTGTGTACGCAGCTCTCGTGCAGAACTATGGGTGTCTAAAGGTACAGACTACAAATAAACCCTTTGATGTCCTTGATGTCACGTAAGAGGAGAAACAGCTTGACTGGGGTCACACCAGTTGTAGACTATCACTGGAGGTATACCCAAAATTTCCCATGGCGGAGAATACCCCTCACAACTGGAGAGACGCCCTTATTCACTGCAGCTGATGTAATTCCTGTTCCTCTTTGTGATCTCTGCTGCCACTCTCCAGATGCAGGAGAATGATGACATTTGTAGGAGATCGGTATCGACGATTCATTGCACCAAAGGGGGTTGTGTACTGTGTGGGGCTGATAAAAAGGGGACATGTACTGTGTAAGGGCTAAAAAAAGGGGTTGTGTGTCATGTGGGTGCCAAAAAAGGGGGTTATGAACTGTGTGGGGGCCAAAAAGAGGGTTGTGTATTGTGTGGGGGCTAAAAAAAAGGGGTTATGTACTGTGTGGGGGCTAAAAAGGGGGTTGTGTACTGTGTGGCGGCCAAATAGAGAGTTGTGTATTGTGTGGGGTTAAAAAAAAGGGGTTATGTACTGTGTGGGGGCCAAAAAGGGGATTGTGTACTGTGTGGGGGCCAAATAGAGGGTTGTGTACTGTGTGGGGTTAAAAAAAAGGGGTTATGTACTGTGTGGGGGCTAAAAAGGGGGTTGTGTACTGTGTGGCGGCCAAATAGAGAGTTGTGTATTGTGTGGGGTTAAAAAAAAAGGGGTTATGTACTGTGTGGGGGCCAAAAAGGGGATTGTGTACTGTGTGGGGGGCCAAATAGAGGGTTGTGTACTGTGTGGGGTTAAAAAAAAGGGGTTATGTACTGTGTGGGGGCTACAAAAAGGTGGACGTGTACCATCTGGAGGCCAAAAAAAGGGGTCGTGTGCCATGTGGGTGCCAAAAAAGGGGGTTGTATACTGTGTGGGGGCTGATAAAAAGTGGACACGTACTGTCTAGGGGCCAAAAAAGGGGTCATGTGGGTGCCAAAAAGGGGATTGTGTACTGTGTGGGAGCCAAAAAGGGGGTTGTGTACTGTGTGGGGGCCAAAAAGGGGGTTGTGTACTGTGTGGGGTTAAAAAAAAGGGGTTACATACTTTGTGGGGGCTAAAGAAAAGGTGGATGTGTACCATCTGGGGGCCAAAAAAAGGGGTCGTGTGCCGTGTGGGTGCCAATAAAGGGGAATGTGGGCTGTGTGGGAACTGAAAAAAAGACGGTCATGAAGGGTAAAAAAAAAGGGACTCGTACTGTGTGGGACCAAAAAAAGGGGATTGTGTACCATATAGGAGCTGAAAAAAGAGGGTCATGTATTCTGTGGGTGCCAAAAAAGGGGATTTTGTACCATGTGGGTGCCAAAAAAAAGCAGGTTGTGTACTGTGTGCGGACTGACAAAAAGAGGGTCATGTATCATGCCGGGCCTGAAGAAAAGAAGGTCGTGTGTTGGGGCAAATAAAGGGATCTTTTGATCTGTAAATGGGGGGCATGGACTACAATTTTAATTATGGCGGCCTCATTATGCAAGCAATGATACCTGTGTTTGGTATCTTTTTTTGGGGGAGGGAACACTTTTCTATTCTTCAGCTCAGCTAGGTTCACCCCCGCATAGGAAAGTTGGGCCATGATGAGTGACTGAGTGGTCATTTCTGTTTCTTCGAGAGGGACCACAGAGTAGACTATGGTGGTGGATCCGGCAGCATCGGAAGAGAACCTATGGGATCCCGAATAGTATATATCTTATTTTACAAACCATAAAATGCCAAAAACTTTAATCGGGAACCCTGGATTGAAAACTGGTAAAAAAGCTCAAAAATTCACCGTAAACCCCTTCCTACATAGAGAACAGTCCTACAAGTTAAGGACGTGCAAAAATACTTTAATGGACTTTCTCAAGTAATCAACTTTCTTATGAATATTTACACAAATCCCCAAGATGCGAAATGATGTTTATTCTTAGATTTACGTAAGTTTGGTTTGTGTTTTTTTGTGTTGTTTTGTTTGCGCTTTAGCAGTGTAATTTTGCCTGAGGTGCACCTCGAGGAAGAAAATAGCTATTGTGATGAACATCACTGGAGTTACCTCCAACAGAATACCAAACAGGCATTTCTCTTATTATTCATATGTACCATGTTCATGTTCTCTTTGAGTTTGGTATTTTGACTTGCACATTGCGGAATATCTAAAGCGTTCCAGAATGTGCTAAAAGGAGACGTCTCGTCTCCCACAATGCATTGCAAACGCTATAGAACATCATATAGAAATTAACCTGAGTCTAGCACCACATAGGGAGGGGGCCAGGGGTGCTAGTTCACTTGCCTAAAAGGAATATTTGTTTTGCTTTGATTAATTCTTTAGATGGAGTGTTCCACCCATGGGAAATTAAATGATCATGGCCCACGCAACAGTGCCCCTAGTGGTCATCTGTGGAAGCTACATTTGGCAGCATACTATCTCCACTGGCTTTCGGGGTATACGGTGGCACCCAGTAGTGTGTAATATTTACAGTGGCCTTATACATTGCATGATAGAATAGAGTCTGGACAGGGAAGTTCCCTGTAAGGGTCAGTTGACACAGAATGTTTTGGCAGTGGATTTTGACGCGGAAACGAACTTAAAATCTGTTGCCAAAACCAGCTCCCATTGACTTCACTTCTTTTTTCCGATAGCTAGTAGCGGAAAAAAGAAGAGAGATGAACTTTCTTGCCGTGGACGCCGTGGCTGAATCAGCCGCTGCATCTGCGGGGTGAGGCTCTCTCCCGATTAGGACCACTCGTTTGGGCCTAATCCAGAGCGGAATGCCGCGATGGGAAGCTGGTGCACTGTAGCGGCATCCCGTCGTGGCTAGCGACTCGCGTGGAATGTTCACATGAGGAATGTCCATTTGTGTAGAGCACTAAAAGTCGCCATGATATGGCTTCCTGCTGCCTTGGCGGCCAGGGACTACGGGAGCTGCTGGGTTCTAAAGGAGCAGATCAGCTCTGCATTGTATATTAGGAAGCTTTATACATTAGAGATGAGCGAGTAGTGTTCGATTGAATAGGTATTTGCTTGAATACTACGGTATTCGAAATACTTGTACCCGGTCGAATACCACGCCGTAAATGTAAAAAACATTTACCGCGTGGTATTCGACCAAGTACGAGTATTTCGAATACCATAGTATTCGAGCAAATACCTAGTCGATCGAATACTACTCGCTCATCTCTAGTATACATCCAATAACTGGGGAAAAAACAGCAAAAAAAATAAAACAAAAAAACCCCATAATGTTAAAATGCCCCCTATGACCTTATGGGGGGAGGGCACAGTGTATAAAAATAAAAATAAGACAAATAATAATAATAATAATAATAATAATATATAATAAAAAAGAGCAACACTGCCACACTCTCATCACAACATGTGTCACCTATATAAAGGTATCCATATTGGAGAGGGAAAACAAAAATTGGCAGTACTTTGCGTAATTAAAAATAAAAAAGTAAATAAAGTGCGATAAAAAGCAGGCACGTTTTCCTCTCCCTTTTTTCTACCTTTATCCACATAATAAAAAAAAAAGTGCAAAATTAAAAATGAAATAAAAATAAAGATGTGTAGTAGAGATGAGCGAGTAGTATTCGATCGAATACTACGGTATTCGAAATACTCGTACTCGATCGAGTACCACTCGCTATTCGAAAGGAAAAGTTTGATGCAGAACCAGCATTGATTGGCCGAATGCTATACAGTCGGCCAATCAACGCTGGTTCTTCTCCTACCTTTAGAAGTCTTCTCCGTGCAGCTTCCCCGCGGCGTCTTCCGGCTCTGAATTCACTCTGCCAGGCATCGGGCCTGGGCAGAGCCGACTGCGCATGTCTGCTTGTAGTGCGGGCATGCGCGGTCGGCTCTGCCCAGGCCTGATGCCTGGCAGAGTGCATTCAGAGCCAGGAAGATGCCGCAGGGACGCTGCACGGAGAAGACTTCTCGGAGGATCCAGCCCGACCCTCACTCGTGGACTTGGTAAGTGTAATTTGATCGAATGTTGCCTACCCCTGAAACAAGCATTTTCCCCCCCATAGAATATAATAGGATTCGATATTCGATTCGAGTAGTCAAATAATGAGCGGATACTCGAAACGAATATCGAACATTTTACTGTTCGCTCATCTCTAATGTGTAGCACTGAAAAAAGAAACAAAAATAACTGGAATAATCCGAATCAAAAAGTTATAGCCTACAAAACTGCATGTATCAAAAAATCCCAAAAATGTGTTAGTTGGGTTCACACCAGCACTTGAAGATTCCATTCGACGATCACTTTTCTCTCCGCATTTTTTGCCCTTTTGGGTGGAAACTGACCGGAATCGCGGTGGACTCCATTCTAGTCTATGGTAACTGCTTTTTAAAGCAGATTAGGTTTACTTTTGAGGGGTCCCAAAGGGGTCCCCTGAACGGAAACCTGAATGCAGTTATGAACCTTGACTTGACTTCTTCCTTTAGCTCTCCATCCTCTTGACTTAAATAACCTAATTTGCATAAAGAATGAAAAGGTATTTTTGTAGGATGGTGGAAACTAGAGATGATCGAGTAGTATTTGAAACTATAGTTTAGAATTAGAGATGATCGAGTAGGTGTTCGATCGAATACTACGGTATTCGAAATACTCGTACTCGATCGAACACTACTAGCTGTTCGAAGTTTAATGTTCGATGCAGAACCAGCGTTTATTGGCAGAATGCTATACATTCTGCCAATCAACGCTGGTTCTTCTCTTACCTTTCCGAAGTCTTCTCCGCGCTGCGTCCTTGCATCTTCTCCCGGGTGGAATTCACTCTGCCTAGGCATCCGACCTAGGCAGAGCCGACTGCGCATGCGCGGGCATGCACGCGCATACACGTGCATGCGCAGTCGGCTCTGCTCAGGCGTCGGGCCTGGGCAGAGCTGCACTTGCATGCGCAGTCGGCTCTGCCTAGGCCGGATGCCTAGGCAGAGTGAATTCCACCCGGAAGACAACGCGGGGACCCTGCGCCAGGAGAAGACTTGAAGGGGAATGCAGCCCGACCGTCACTCGTGGACTTGGTAAGTATGATTTTATCGAATGTTGCCTACCCCTGAAACGAGCATTTCCCCCCATAGACTATAATGGGGTTCGGAATCCGTTCGAACAGTCGAACAGTGTGCGGCTGTTCGAATCGGATTTCAAACCTCGGACACTTTAGTGTTCACTCATCTCTATTTAGAATACCTCGCTCCCATAGGAGTGCATGGAAGCGGCCGAACACCAAGGGGTTAAGCGAAGGCCACTAGCATGCATTCCTATGGAGCGAGGTATTCAACTTTAGTGGAAACTCTTGGGTATTATCAGGACACTGCTGGACAAGGCATGAGATCCACTATGAGGTCCTGCTGGTGGTTTTGGGTGTGTGTGTGTGTGTGTGTGGGGGGGGGTTAAATCAAGCAGATTTAAACAGATTCTCTTTAACTGTGGTTACCCATGACCCAAACCCAATGGTGGTGGAATGACCGAACTAAAAAGTTGCAAAAATACAAAAATAAGTGACCGGGCTGTCTTCTTTCTGGTCCCACCCTACCCAAAATCCAGTAACTTAGTATCGGCATTGCTTTGCCTTCCAAAAGTCTAATATATTAGAGTCTATCAATGACGGCTCGGGCTTATATCTGGGGACGGAGCTTAGAGTTGGCTTATTGTACTTACAAGATGTGACCTTGATAATACTTATGTAAAACCATACATGTAACTGTCAGGCCAGTCAATAACCTAATCCACTCATCAATATTACACATTTTCTTGTTTATTAATATGTGATTAAAAATGTATATGATGAAAAGATATCGACTGCGGCTGAATTGTGCAACAAGAGCAATTACAGGCTGAGAGTCTAATCACTACATAAGCCGGTTACCGCCGGCCACGTCAATAGTCCATTTGTCACCCAGATTTTATATTAAAAAGTATTTCAATTTGCTTTGTCTTTTAAGGCCGCGACGAGTCCTTAACAAAGTCACAGTTTATGTAAATCCGGAATAGGCTTCTTAAGGTTTGTTGACCAATAGGATTTGTCTCCGGAGAACTTTCTCAATGTTATAATAAGTTACCAATCTAGTATGGATGTCAATGGAGATCGAGACATCTGGGAGACCAAAAGAGCGCCCATGGGCTGAGAAGGGTCAACAGTGTCCCAAACGCGCTCACCTTAGTTGGTTGTGCTAGTGGGCGCAACCCTAATAGCAGCATATAATAAAGATGGTTGCAACCAGGCAAATGTCCACCAGACCTGTGGCTGGTAGTGTAGGAATATTCAATGGTGGGGGAACCCCAAAAGAATGGCTCCAAGGTACGATACCACCTAAATGAGCCAGATGGACAATCTCATCCCTCTCATTTAGAAGCCATCAGGTAGTAGAGCATCTGGGAGTGTTTCTTATGGTATTCTCCCACCATTGGATATAGATATAAATGGTAAGGTTACATTCACATCTGCGTCAAAATCCATCTGAAATCATGGGTGAAAAAGTCCAACTTTTTCATTTGAAGATGTCAGGTTAGAGATAATAGATACTTGACTTACCTTGTTATAGTCAATGTGGTCCCTCAGGATCCATTGCATTCCATCATTTAATGGATCCGTTGTATTGTTTCGACATTAGGACAACCCCCGATCACCAGAACGAGGGTGCTGAGCCTTTCATTCCTTCTCATTGCATGACCACAGAGAGAAGATTGGAACAGGAGTCGAATGTGTTCCCAGGCGCTCCATTCAATGTCTATGGGACTGATGGGGATAGAGGAGTACAACGCTCAGATGTTACCATCAATCTCATAGAGATGGAACTTCTTTCACAGCTTCTCCGCACTGCAGTCATCCAGTCAGTAGTAATGGGGGCCTTGGAATACCTTTCCCCCATAATGGTGCTCCATCATGCTGTAAAAAGTATTGCTCAGTACCAAATTTCTCCTGGACAATTTGGATAAATTGTTCTTAGAGGACGTTCATATACCATTCTATATTGTTTGGCAAAATTGTGAGTGAGCCCCCTCCATTGGATGAAAAGCCACCCCACAGATGAGTGGTATCAGGATGGATCACTGTGGGCAGAACACAGGACTCCACGCAATATTTTTTCCAGATGTCCCAAGCAGTGTAAAATGGACAGAATGGTGGCTCGGAGGTTAGGCCTTTTGCTTTGCAACAATGGAGTCTCGGGTTCCAATTCAGCCAAAGACAACAACTGCCTAGAGTTTGTATGTTCTCCCCATGTTTGCATGGGTTTCATTCCACGCTCCAACACTCCTCCATAGTCTCTCTTAGCCAATCTGGTGTCTTGACCCCTAGAAGATGCGTTATACCATTGTACACATTGATTGGATTCAGGGGTGAAGGTAATAAAATCTGTTCTTTATTGATGAAGTTCCCCTTTAAGCTTTAGCTCTTCCTATTCAGGTTGACTCCTAAGTATTAGCACAAGATCAACAGGAAGTCAGTGCACAGTAGAGAGGAAGTGACTGTAACAAAAGGGGAAAGAAAATAATAAGACTGCCCTGAACCTTGTCATATATTGAGTCTACTATAAAGGGTCCTAAACATGGGGTCCTGTGCTGACCTCGTTTCTGCGTACCCATTGTGCCCCATCCCCCCATCCTGGCACTGTATCCAGTGAGGAGGACACTATCTTAATAAGTTGCATTTACAATAGAAGGGCAAAGTAACTTGTCTGCCAGTCTAATTTTTAGCAGCAGGGAAAAATACAAAGTGCTGACTCCCTGCGAGAAGAAAGACTGAGGTCTGCATCTTACCAAACAGCTAATCAAATGCAAGAACAGCTAAATCCAGCCAAACCCCTCTCTCCCGATATCAGGTGTGCTGCAACTCCATGTCACATTAATTTATGATCCTGCCATTTTGTTCCCAGAGAAATCCTAAACCCGGACCGTTCAGCGTCAATGTCAAAGCGAATTTCCCAATGAAAGCTTACATATTAAAGACTAAAAGCCGTGGCTATTGTGCATGCGTCTGGCATCTGCACCATCGTTCCAGATCTCAGACAGGCAACGAGCAAGGGCAAGGGGATAGTGAAGATATATATTTATGAATATGTGTTATGGGTATTTAAGCATCCAGAGATATGGACGTATTAGTGTTTTTGGCCATTTTAGTTGATTTTTTTTAAAAGGGGTTGTCTAGGGAGTTAAGATTACCTTAACTGATTGGGTGGAGACAGGATCATGGACATGGGGGTTCCAGCCTGGCCCTTATGTCATGGCCCGAGATCAGAGGAGGAGGTAGGGGGCCGGGGCTGGTTCCTATCATGGGGTCATAAATCAGGCCGGAACCCCAAGGTCCATCATCTTATCATGGGGTCATAAATCAGGCCGGAACCCCAAGGTCCATCATCTTATCATGGGGTCATAAATCAGGCCGGAACCCCCAGGTCCATCATCTTATCATGGGGTCATAAATCAGGCCGGAACCCCAAGGTCCATCATCCAGTTAAGATAATCATAACTCCCCAGACAACCCCTTTAAAGTAAATTTTTTCAAAATTTTTTAGGGAGAAATAAATGTATAGCCAACAAGACACTATTCAAGGTCAGGTAGATGGAATAGAATACAAAAAGTTGACCTTGGCCTTACAGCATTTGGGGCACAACTTCCCCTCTAGAAGAAAATATTTTGAGAAGAACTTTTTGGAAGGTGGTCATAAGAAAAAGCTAAAAAATGGACCTAAACACCATCAATGTCCACTCAAGCCTTTGACCAATCTTGAACTTTCCTTGGGGTACTAGATAAATATATATATATATATATATATATATATATATATATATATATATATATAGATGAGCAGCAAACGTGGTTCCTATTTCTCCAGATCGGAGAACAGGGACTTTCTAAGTGTCAAATGTTCTACATTGTTCCAATAAAGGGTTAATTGTATCGGGTCACATAAGAGGAGAGCCGGGAGCTTATAGGGGTCGTCTAATGAAGATGACATAACTTCCTGTCCTATAGGACATATCAACATCATAAGGAGCCGAGCCTCCCTTTATATGAGCTATGAGTAATGTTGATCATTGACGTTATATTAAAGGGGTTGTCCCATCTCAAGGATCCTATCTATACCGGTGGCTTATGTAAATTGAAAAAGGTTTCCTAAATATATTGCTTTAGAAATGCTGCTTTGTTTGCCTGCTAGGTGAACTTATTCCTCCCATTGTTTATACATTGTTACCATAACCACGGACCTGTGAGGTAGGACAAGTGATGTCACTCACTGCTCTGCCGGCAGGACAATCAGTTCAGCTAATTGCAGTTTGCTGATAAAGCCGAGTTTGTTATCTTTCTATATAAACACACAGATAACACTGAGTCCGATCTATACAAGCATCTGCATGATATCTGATCTGTACAGATAATATTGTGATACTTCATAGTGTCTCGTTCAGCAAGGTGGGGGGGGGCGGAATACAGGAAGTGAGAAGAAGAGACTGCATGCTACCAGCTGAAACACTGAGATGGGAAAACCCCTTTAATGTCTGCCAAATCTGCCAATTTTGGTGGGGCCTTGTTCTTAAAGGCATTGTCTGACTTATTTTAATAATGGGCTATAGGCAGAGATCTGTTTAAAATAGAGTAGTTTCTTTTTGAATGTGCCCAACTCCAGAACCACCCCGGGTCATGTGACGTCCGACGTCATTGAACAAGGACAGCAGCGCAGAAGGCAGCGGAGAAGACAGGAGCTGGGGGACAGGTTAGTAACAGTAGTTTTTTTATGTTTTTATTCCCCCGGGTCTCCGATTATTATACTCTGGGATCTGAAAAGACCCCAGAGTATAATAATTGTTTATGGGTGTCCTCTATGGGGTATAATACTGTGTGCAGGGGCCACTATGGGGTATAATACTGTGTGCAGGGGCCACTATGGGGGATAATACTGTGTGCAGGAGCCACTATGGGGGATAATACTGTGTGCAGGAGCCACTATGGGGTATAATACTGTGTGCAGGAGCCACTATGGGGTATAATACTGTGTGCAGGGCCACTATGGGGGATAATACTGTGTGCAGGGGCCACTATGGGGTATAATACTGTGTGCAGGGGCCACTATGGGACATAATACTGTGTGCAGGGCCACTATGGGGTATAATACTGTGTGCAGGGGTCACTATGGGGGATAATACTGTGTGCAGGGGCCACTATGGGGTATAATACTGTGTGCAGGGCCACTATGGGGTATAATACTGTGTGCAGGGGTCACTATGGGGGATAATACTGTGTGCAGGGGCCACTATGGGGTATAATACTGTGTGCAGGGGCCACTATGGGACATAATACTGTGTGCAGGGGCCACTATGGGGTGTAATACTGTGTGCAGGGACCACTATGGGACATAATACTGTGTGCAGGGGCCACTATGTGGCATAATACTGTGTGCAGGGGCCACTATGGGGTATAATACTGTGTGCAGGGGCCACTATGGGACATAATACTGTGTGCAGGGGCCACTATGGGGGATAATACTGTGTGCAGGGGCCACTATGGGGCATAATACTATGTGCAGTGGCCACTATGGGGGATAATACTGTGTGCAGGAGCCACTATGGGGGATAATACTGTGTGCAGGGGCCACTATGGGGTATAATACTGTGTGCAGGGGCCACTATGGGACATAATACTGTGTGCAGGGGCCAGTATGGGGCATAATACTGTGTGCAGGGGCCACTATGGGGATAATACTGTGTGCAGGGGCCACTATGGGGGATAATACTGTGTGCAGGGGCCACTATGGGGTATAATACTGTGTGCAGGGGCCACTATGGGACATAATACTGTGTGCAGGGGCCACTATGGGGTATAATAGAACGCGCAGAAATGCGTAGGAGGGGGTCGGTCGAGGTCTTCGGCGTCGGTGTCGGTTGGGGGGGCCCATGTCAAAAGTTCGCCTTGGGACCCTGCCATTCCTAGTTACACCACTGATTATAGCAGTTGTTTAAAAGATGACCCCAGTTTTTAGATACTGGATATGACTTTTTATATTTTTGTGTCGTCGTTGTGCTATATCTGTATCAGCTATGGTCAGCATATCGTTCCGGTGTATACAGGTTTCGATGGGATTTCTAATTCCGTTTTAGGAATTTTCCACTAGGCTATTTCGTTCCACTCCCAATTATTGCCTCAATCATTATACTTCTAAGGGCCCCACTTGTCCCTTTGTACATTTGCCCCAATTCGCTGCAGCCCCCCCTGCTGATGAAAGGGAATATTACAGATCAACTAATTTCCGTCTGGCATTTCATCGTATTTCCAATTAAGATTTTTTCCTCTCATCCCCGCGTAACTTGTATATTATAAAGTGTCATTTTGTGATGTCATTTCCCGCAGCCTAAAAGCTTTTATACATTTTCTTGGTCAATCGAAAACACCCAAGATCTGAAAAGAGAGAGAGTTTTTGCAATTAGCCTCCCGGATCAGATTAAAACAAACTTGTGGCCCCGCACCTATTTTATTTACAGGATTGCAATCTTTTCTGGGTCAAAATGTTAATTAAAAGTTTGCAAAAGTTGCTTAGTTACCATAAAGTCCCCGATGCAATTAACATAGGAGCCAATTTTATTTTCTTTTTTTTCTTTTTTGTGTTTTTTTTTTTTTTTTTTGTGTCTGTTTGCAACTGTGAATGGATTCGGTTCTGGAGAATAAGAACGTTACTGAAATTCTGGAAGCCCAAAAGCATTAAAAAAAAACAAAAAAGTATAAAAAAATAAAAACCGTAAACAATAATAAAAAATGCAAACAAATGATAATCAAAACAAGACATAATTTTACAATTATCATTAATAATAATAATAATAAATTTTATTTATATAGCGCCAACATATTCCGCAGCACTGTACAATTTGTAGGGTTCAAATACAGACAGAAAGATACATTACAAAGAAAATCATTTCACACAATGGGACTGAGGGCCCTGCTCGCCAGAGCTTACAATCTATGAGGTAGAGGGGGTGACACAAGAGGTAGCAGGGGCGGCATTGCTTATGCAGAGGTCAGACACTTTTGTAATAGAGGTGACTGTCATTACATAAACATAAGACTTTATGAGCAGTTGACAGTCATATCCTGTAACATGTGGATGGAGCTTGGACAGATAAAGTTATCCTTAGATGACATCATATCATGTGGGAGCGGAGACAGAGGAGGGTTAAGGGTTTACGTTAGACATTGTGATAGGCCTGTCTGATAAGATGTGTCTTTAGTTTGCGTTTGAAACTGTAGAAATTGGGAGTTAATCTGATTGTCCGGGGTAGAGCATTCCAGAGAAGTGGTGCAGCTCGGGAGAAGTCTTGTATACGAGCTTGGGAGGTTCTGATAATAGAGGATGTAAGTGTTAGGTCATTGAGTGAGCGGAGAGCACGGGTTGGGCGGTAGACAGAGAAGAGGGAGGAAATGTAGGGAGGTGCGGCATTATGGAGAGCTTTGTGGATGAGAGTAATAACTTTATACAGTATCATTTAATTATAATGGATTTAATGATCATTTAATGTGATCATTTAATTATAATGCATTTTGTCACTGTATGGCAGTATTATTTGAACACGGTATGGCAGTATTATTTAATCACTGTATGGCAGTATTATTTAATCACTGTATGGCAGTATTATTTCAGCACAGTATGGCAGTATTATTTGAACACGGTATGGCAGTATTATTTAATCACTGTATGGCAGTATTATTTAATCACTGTATGGCAGTATTATTTAATCACTGTATGGCAGTATTATTTCAGCACAGTATGGCAGTATTATTTGAACACGGTATGGCAGTATTATTTAAGCACAGTATAGCAGTATTATTTGAGCACTGTATGGCAGTATTATTTAATCACTGTATGGCAGTATTATTTGAGCACAGTATAGCCGTATTGTTTAATCACTGTATGGCAGTATTATTTGAGCATAGTATGGTAGTATTATTTGAGCACAGTATGGCAGTATTATTTAATCCCTGTATGGCAGTATTATTTAAGCACAGTATGGCAGTTGATTATATTTTTCAGCTATTGGCGGTGGTATTAGTCAGTCACTTAATGATAGTATTATTCACTCCACATATAGAGGCAGAATTTTGGCACTGTATGGCGGTATCATTCAGTAAACACGTGGTGGCATTTTTCAGTCACGGTATAACAGTATCATTCAATGGATGTTGGTATTATTCTGATACTTTATGGTGGTATTATTTCAGCGTAGCCTGACAATTGGTAGTGTTATTCAGTCACCAAAGGGTGATATTAGTTAGTTACTATAAGACGGTATTATTGATTCAACATATGGTGATATTATTTAGTCACTGTGTGATGGTATCATTCACTCAAAACATGGTGGCTTTATTCAGATACTCTATGGCAGTATTATTTAAGCAAGTTGATGCTATTATTCCATCACTGTATGGGGGTATTATTTAGTCACTATACTATGATATAATGCAGTCATTATATGGTGGTATTTTTAGTTACTCTATGGCAGTCACTATATGTTGGTATTATTTGGTCAACATATGGTGGTATTATTTAGTCACTGTATGATGGTATCATTCACTCTAAATATGGTATTATTCAGATACTGTATGGCAGTATTATTTAAGTACATTATGACAGTTGATGTTATTATTCCATTACTGTATGATTGCATTATTTAGTATACTATGGTATAATCCAGTCATTATATGGTGGTATTTTTAGTTACTGTATGGCAGTCACTATATGGTGATATTATTTGGTCAACACATGGGGGTGTGCTTTTATTTAGTTACTGTATGATGGTATCATTCACTCAAAACATAGTGACATTATTCAGAGATTGTATGGCAGTATTATTTAATCACATTATGACAGCTGATGTTATCATTCCATCGCTGTATGGGGGTGTAAAATGGTATAATTCAGTCATTATATGGTGGTATTTTTCAGTTACTGTATGGCAGTCACATTATTAATTGGTCAACATACGGTGGTAATATTCAGTGACTTTGGCGGTATTTTTCAATCACATCAATTATTCACTGTAGTCGGATTTGGCCATGTATAGCGGTATAATATCACATTTTCTTCTCAATTTCAGCCATTAGGTCCATAATATACTGTTTTTCGGGATACCTGTGTATGACATTTTGAATTTTGACTTTTATGTATCAGTTTCGCGTTACTTTATACAAATTTCGAGGCAAAATTTTTTCTAAAAATAATAGAAATCTTATTGGCCTTTTGTTGGTAAACATACGGTCCGCCTTGTCATGGCACACCATGGGTGGATGTAAGTATAAAGTAAACCACATTTGGCTGGATCAGGTCTGTAAGTAATGATGCGTCCCCGCAGACACAGATGTCCTATAACACATTGTCATGCATTACCCCGGATTTACACGACACAAAGACTCCTGATTAAATTCTGCCGATTCCATATCACCGATTGTATTTTTTTTGAACCTCCGCGATGCACAAAGTGAATAATGGGCCCTTTTTGCTAATAGTTTATGATCCATGAGATTGGAAATGTCTATAGAAGCCGGGATTCCACAGCGTAGGGTAAAAGGGTCCCTCGTATTTCCATCCATCCACATCGGCAGAGCCGCCCCATCCTCAGGACCGGGGGGGAAATTGCTTTAGGTTTTAAAGGGAAGAGGTAAATGTGTCTGGGAAGAATCCGGCTCATTATCTTAAGTATGATGATAAATGAACTGCGGCCGTCGTCTTATTCTAAACATCATTTAAAGGGACAGCGTAATGGCAAGTTATTTATCCGTAGAATTAAACTGTGCACCTGCTTTCCACGGATGAAGCGCGGCTGGGCGACGCTTTGTGGAACGGTTATTACATGGTAATTATTGACGACAAGGGATCTGTAGATTTTTTTTTTATCATAATTTGACCACTAGGGGCATCGCTCCAGGATATAACAGCCTATATTACACTCATAGTTGCATCAGAGTCACTTTGTTAACTACTTGCGGATAAATGTGAATAGACACGGTCACAAAAATTTTTTTTTCTTGTATGTTCTTCTTCTGTTTCATATTTTTATTCCATTTTCAACCATATTTCTTTACAAATTTTTTAAAAATATTTTTGGTTACACTGTAGAATACATTAGAATTCTGATGCAAATTGTTGCAAATTGTGCCAAAGAATTAGTATCCAGTACATACAAATATATATATATATATATATATATATATATATATATATATATATATATGTGTGTGTGTTTTAGGCACTCTTCATGTTGTATTTAGATAAAGGTGTGGCTAAGAGAGTTAGGACACCCAACAAATATTATGAATGATGGGCACTAATTTTTCGGCACCATGGTGATAATAGTGATCATGAGAGATATTTATCACAATGGTGCATGAAGAGTAATAAAGTAACACAACTAGGTATGGCAGACACAGCTCTTGTCCAGCTGTCAAATACATACAACAACCAATATAGAGCATTCTTCTAGTAATGGTGAATGGCACCGTATACAGAATATTGGATGAGAATTTTAAACATGGCCGACTTCTTTTGACAATCTGTCATGGTCAGTTAAAATAATCATCTCATATCTATCTATCTATCTATCTATCTATCTATCTATCTATCTATCTATCTATCTATCTATCTAACTACTATCTATCTATCTATTTATCTATCTATCATCTATCTATCTATCTACCTCATCTCTATCTATCTATCTATCTATCTATCTCATATCTATCTATCTATCTATCTATCTATCATCTATCTATCTATCTATCTATCTATCTATGATCTATCTATCTATCTATCTATCTATCTATCTATCATCTATCTATCTATCTAGCTATCTATCTATCTATCATCTATCTACCTCATATCTATCTATCTATCTATCTATCTATCTATCTATCTATCTATTATCTATCTATCTATCTATCTATCTATCTCCTATCTACCTACTATCTATCTATCTATCTATCTATCTATCTATCTATCTATCTATCTACCTCATCTCTATCTATCTCTTATCTATCTATCTATCTATCTATCTATCTATCTATCATCTATCTATTTATCTATCTATCTATCTATCTATCTATCTATCTATCTATCTATCTATCAATCATCTATCTTCTATCTATCTATCATCTATCTATCTATCTATCTATCTATCTATCTATCTATCTATCTATCTATCTCCTATCTATCTATCTATCTATCTATCTATCTAACTAACTACTATCTATCTATTTATCTATCTATCATCTATCTATCTATCTACCTCATCTCTATCTATCTATCTATCTCATATCTATCTATCTATCTACAGTCCTATGAAAAAGTTTGGGCACCCCTATTAATCTTAATCATTTTTAGTTCTAAATATTTTGGCGTTTGCAACAGCCATTTCAGTTTGATATATCTAATAACTGATGGACACAGTAATATTTCAGGATTGAAATGAGGTTTATTGTACTAACAGAAAATGCGCAATATGCATTAAACCAAAATTTGACCGGTGCAAAAATATGGGCACCTCAACAGAAAAGTGACATTAATATTTAGTAGATCCTCCTTTTGCAAAGATAACAGCCTCTAGTCGCTTCCTGTAGCTTTTAATCAGTCCCTGGATCCTGGATGAAGGTATTTTGGACCATTTCTTTCTACAAAACAATTCAAGTTCAGTTAAGTTTGATGGTCGCCGAACATGGACAGCCCGCTCTCAAATGATCTGAAAACAAAGATTGTTCAACATAGTTGTTCAGGGGAAGGATACAAAACGTTGTCTCAGAGATTTAACCTGTCAGTTTCCACTGTGAGGAACATAGTAAGGAGATGGAAGACTACAGGGACAGTTCTTGTTAAGCCCAGAAGTGGCAGGCCAAGAAAAATATCAGAAAGGCAGAGAAGAAGAATGGTGAGAACAGTCAAGGACAATCCACAGACCACCTCCAAAGAGCTGCAGCATCATCTTGCTGCAGATGGTGTCACTGTGCATCGGTCAACTATACAGCGCACTTTGCACAAATAGAAGCTGTATGGGAGAGTGATGAGAAAGAAGCTGTTTCTGCACGTACGCCACAAATAGAGATGCCTGAGGTATGAAAAAGCACATTTGGACAAGGCAGCTTCATTTTGGAAGCAAAAATTGAGTTGTTTGGTTATAAAAAAAAGGCGTTATGCATGGCGTCCAAAAAGAAACAGCATTCCAAGAAAAACACATGCTACCCACTGTAAAATTTGGTGGAGGTTCCATCATGCTTTGGGGCTGTGTGGCCAATGCCGGCATCGGGAATCTTGTTAAAGTTGAGGGTCGCATGGATTCCACTCAGTATCAGCAGATTCTTGAGAATAATGTTCAAGAATCAGTGACGAAGTTGAAGTTACGCCGGGGATGGATATTTCAGCAAGACAATGATCCAAAACACCGCTCCAAATCCTCAGGCATTCATGCAGAGGAACAATTACAATGTTCTGGAATGGCCATCCCAGTCCCCAGACCTGAATATCATTGAACATCTGTGGGATGATTTGAAGCGGGCTGTCCATGCTCGGCGACCATCTAACTTAACTGAACTTGAATTGTTTGTCCAAAATACCTTTATCCAGGATCCAGGAACTGATTAAAAGCTACAGGAAGCGACTAGAGGCTGTTATCTTTGCAAAAGGAGGATCTACTAAATATTAATGTCACTTTTCTGTTGAGGTGCCCATACTTTTGCACCGGTCAAATTTTGGTTTAATGCATATTGCACATTTTCTGTTAGTACAATAAACCTCATTTCAATCCTGAAATATTACTGTGTCCATCAGTTATTAGATATATCAAACTGAAATGGCTGTTATAAACACCAAAATATTTAGAACTAAAAATGATTAAGATTAATAGGGGTGCCCAAACTTTTTCATAGGACTGTATCTATCTATGATCTATCTATCTATCTATCTATCTATCTATCTATCTATCATCTATCTACCTCATATCTATCTATCTATTATCTATCTATCTATCTATCTATCTATCTATCTATCTATCTATCTCCTATCTACCTACTATCTATCTATCTATCTATCTATCTATCTATCTATCATCTATCTATTTATCTATCTATCTATCTATCTATCTA